>NC_056726.1:495469704-495474704 GCF_019279795.1 Protopterus annectens
CCTAGGATTCTTATGGTGCATACCCCCCATACACTGACTTACAGGGGCATAGCACACTGTTACATACACTGACCTCTAGACTGCAGTGGTGCACACGTGTTGTGCAAATGAAGCCCACATATATATGGTGCATATGGTCTGTACACCATTATTTATTGACATCATACCTGATAAAAAGTCAGCCAGATAACAGACTGCTGGACATGTTGTGTGTAGTAGGGGCTGTTTCTGAGGACATTACTTGGATATTCTGTGTTATTGTGTACAGTACTGTGGTCTGTGTATGTAGGGCAGGGGTCTGGAGCCTTCGCTATCCAAAGAGGCATTCCTGACCCCTCACCCACCAAACTAAATTCATCGGGAGGCACAAAAGCTATCTGACTCCTACAATGAAGATAGCAGAGCATATACGGTTTCATATATAGTTGTACTAAATATAATATAACTAAGTGTATAAGAACAATACCTAACATATGTCCATAATTGTGTTTCTGTGTTGTGATTGTTTGATCTGTGTGTGTGTGTGTGTGTGTGTGTGTGTGTGTGTGTGTGTGTGTGTGTGTGTGTGTGTGTGTGTGTGTATGTGTGTGTGTGTGTGTGTGTGTGTGTGTGTGTGTGTGTGTGTGCGTGTGTGCGTGTGTGTGTGTGTGCGTGTGTGTGTGTGTGTGTGTTGTGTGGTAGAGTGTCCATTAATCCTCAGATGTACAAGGAGCAACTACAGCAGGGTTGAAGAGACACATGTGGCTCCAGAGCCGCAGGTTGCAGACCCATGAGGTAGGATGATTGACAACTGTATGTGTATTGTGCTTATGAACCATGGGCTGTGTACAGAATGTGGTAGACGCCATTGTTCTCTGCCCTGTTCTATCTGATGTTACATGCTGCTCCAGTGTTAAGCTTGTGTATCATATGTGCCTGTGGCTGCGTTGACATTGGATGTGGGTATGAATTTTCTCACAGGTGTCTGCTATGCTGTGCTGTGACCTGCATGTCGAGCCCGCTACAATCGCAGGTACATGTGTATTCCCCCATACAATATTAAACGAGTAAATGGACCCTCACGGCACACAATTAAGCTGTTGGACAGCAGAAACCAATGAAATACAATTTATTGCAAAATAAATTATCTACATGAACGTTAAAACCAGTACGTTTTCGTTTAGATAACTTCCTCAGATGTGGGTATAAGACTCAGTCGATTCGTTTTACACTAAAACAGCCATCAGTCTAGTAATGACGTAATTAATTGACTGAAACAATATGTCTATGAAAGAGATAATTTTACTGAACAAATATGAATAATATGTTTCTTTCCATGTTGTCACCACTCTAATAATAAAAAAATACAAAATACAAGCATATTGTGTAAAAAACGAGAATGCATCTTTGTGCACTTGAAATACAAATAAAATTCCACTGTGAAAATATTTCATTAAGAAGATAATTCAGTTGAAACCATTATACCACCATCTAGTGGCCATTTTTCTTCATTACATTAAGTTAAAAGATGTATTGTTTGTGCATACACATGAACCATTGATGTAAGCTTTCACCAAAGGTTAGGTTTGACTGTAATCACCACAATTTTAATATTAAAAACCTTTTAAATATAAGTCATAAATAATCAATAATATAATCTTTAGATTATACTAAAAATGTGTATGTGTTAAAATGTATATGTTGTGTCTTTCGGCTTTTCCCGGTTAGGGGTTGCCACAGCGGAACTCCGGTCCGCTAATGATTGGCAGAAGATTTTTACATGCCGAGTTGCCAGCCCTGATGCACAACCTTTAATGAAGGTATGCCCATTCACGCATGTCTCCATACAGAAATGTATATAAAAATGTTAAAACCATTCCATTTAAATGAACACATTGGTGTAGAATATAAAATGTTAAAAGTTCTATAGTTCTTTTACTATTTCAATATGGGGAAATAATAAAATGAATATAATGAGGCGTGGGTTATAATTTATAAAAATCATAATTTTGCAGCTCTCAGTTTAAGAAGGGGGGGCTATGGATATAAAATCATTTAATCCTGGGTGTTTGTTAGCCTGTAGTGTGACCTGCCACCAAAACTCTCTGTATTTTATTCTTTCCTCCAATAAGCCTCCCCTTTCATCTTTTTTTATTCTTTCTAACACAAAAAAAGAATACTGTGCATTACTACAATTCAATTTATGCCTATATAGGGCATCTGTTTCTTTTTTATTTTGTACATCGTAAATATGTTCATAGATTCTTCTTCTCAATTCACTCTCAGTCTTTCCAATGTAAAATGCTTAACAAATTTCACATTTAGCCAAATGTGCTAAACCAAAATTGTCACAATTGTTGTATTCTTTCCCTTCTAATACCTTATTCCTGCTTTCTAGGAATATGGATTCTTTGTTAGCGGTATAGGAACGCTGAGAGCAATGCCCACATTTGAAAGATCCATTTTTTCTTTTGTTTCCATTTTCTCAGAAGCTATTTCTTTCAAACAAATTCTTTAAGCTGTGTGAATTTTTATATACCACCCTTAACTTTTCCTTGGCTATTTTATCTAAATCTGTAATAGACATAAATCTGTTCCATTCTTTGTCCACAATATTCCATCTGTTCCATTCTTTGTCCACAATATTCCTCACCATAGAGGATGTTCCATTAAATTCTAACACCAATGCCCTATTAAAATTTGCCTCCTGTTGGTTTTCTCCTTGTATATCCTCTTCATGACCCAATATGGGTTTAAATTTTCCTATTCTACCCTCTAAAACTTCTTTCTTTATTTGCTCTATCATATAAGCCGGGTATTTTTACACCATAAACATCTGTTTCAAAACTTTCATTTCCTCTAAAAAGTCTTCTACATTAGAGGTCATTCTGGAGGAGCTTATATATTGACCCCTCACTAGATTCCTTTTTTGGTGTACTGGATGTGCACTATTGTAATGTAGATATGAATTTGAATAAGTATTCTTTCTATATACTCTGGAACAAAATTTGTTATTTTTTTTGTATATTTCTATATCCAGGTAGTATAACTTTTCTTTATCAATATTGTGTGTAAATCTCAAAGGTTTTGTACTGTTATTCAAAAAAATGTATAAATTCTGTAACTTCTTCACTAGGTGCAATCCAAAGAATACATATATCATCCAAGAAGCTTTAGTATAATGACCATTTGTCACTATATATGGAATTTAAGACCAGCGTTTCCTCCCATTTGGCTAATACCAAATTTGCGTATGTTGGTGCACATACCGCACCCATAGCTATGCCTTTTGTTTGGTGAAAATATTCCCCCTTGTAATATAAAAAGTTATATTTTAAAACCAAGTCAGTTAATTGTAAAATTACTGTGCATTCATCATGGGTTAAAGTACTGTCCTCGAATACTATTTTTTCTAATAATGCCAGGCCTTCCTCATGGGAGGTTACTGAAAACAAGTCTATTACATCAATGGTGAGGAAGGAAATATCTCCCCTATACAGCTCTTGTTTAATACTTCTCAGGAAATCCCATGAATAATTAAGAATATTGTCTCTTTTTAACCATAGCATTTTTAACTTGTAATCAACATACTTAGCTAGTGGAAGGGTTTTAGATCCTTTAGCTGAAACTATTGGTCTCAAATGTGGGTCCTTACCATCTTTGTGTATTTTAGGTATGCCAAAGATGGAAGGTATCCTTGGCTTGTCCACCTTTAAGTACCCATATGTTTTACTATCTATTAAATCTTCTGCTAACAAATCTTCAAGTACCATATCAATTATACAATACGCTATATTGATTTTGTTTATTGAGATGCTTGAATACCTTGAAATGTCCCTTAAAATCTCATTCATCTTGCCTTCATATATAAAGGCATCCATTAATACCATTCTTCCCCCTTTGTCCGGTTTCATGACTCTAATGTTTGGGTCATTACTCAATTATTTTAGGAATCACTTTCTTTTCTATCTAAATTAGGTGTATACCAGTGTTGTGGCAGTCTGCTTGTGGTTTGCCCAGTGTGTTGTGGCATGCCTAGCAGCCTACTGTAATTAACCCAGTGTGCTATGTCCAGTTACTTGCAAGACATACTGCAGCCAAGCCAGCATAACTGTTGTGTATTTCTGACAAAGCAGTGGTATGCTGTACAGATGTATGTCACTATCTACTGGGTAGTATGTGGCCATGTGTACTCAGCACCACCAGGTGTTATGTGTCAGGGCAGACTGGCGTGTGTGCATGCAAATACTGTGTGGGCATATGTACTCCAGTATTGTCGTGATATACCCATGTACATGGCTAGTAACAAACACAATGGGAGGCATGGTCCACATGTCTTGCATAAAGGGGACATGTGTACACTTCTGGACTGACCACAGATTGCCAGACTGTCCACATATATTAGTCATATCCCTGCTGTAGTTTACAGGATCATTACTGTGCTAGCAGTGGTACTGTACTATGATGCCCTCAGGATGTCTGTCCATAGCCAATGGTGCACATGTCTACAGCAGATGCGGCCTCCCACACCCAATACATCTGTTAAGACACCCCTATGACAGTAGCAACAGTCTACATGTATACCTGCAATACATTCATGATATCTCCTTGCACTAAGGGGTTGGGACTATTGGTGCTGAGGTAGGACTACACTCTTGTTCTGGACATATGGTAAACATATATGTGTACACATATATCCACATATCTATATCAATATATGCACATATACATATCCACATACATATATGGACATATACATATCCACATACATATATGAAGATATATATTTACACATATATAGATATATATATATATATCTACATACACATATGAAAACTCACACATATACATATACACAGCAATGACTCCAACAAGTGGCTAAGCTTCTGATGCCATTCAAAGGGGATCCAGTATCTGTCTGCCTGGGATGACATGATTGACAAACCACAATGCTTTGCGAGAGATGGTCTGCTCCCATTGCTCCTGGGATTCAGGTTACTGGCTACAGCTCTTGGCACCCC
>NC_056726.1:495477204-495552204 GCF_019279795.1 Protopterus annectens
TGGCATAGAAGATCACCGAACTGGTCGTTGATTGCTCTATGCACCATGACCCCGACCTGGTGACGGGTGACAGGTGCCTGTCCGCACCCACTCTGGGGGGGGGACCCCCATCCCCTGAGGCAGTTCCACCCAAAGGTGGTGCAGGACCGATGGACAGGGAGGTGCGGAGTTGGGACCTAGACATGCTGGTGCCTTGTGCCCTGGCCAGCTGAGGTGGGACATGTGGGTCCGCTGGGACCGGCCTTCCCAAGCGTGCTATAGTGTTTAGATTCCAACATCATATATGGGTTAGTAATAGTCAACACATTCCAGGGTTAGGTATAACAACATGCATAGATATTCCCATTAACCCAGACACCAGATATGGAACAGTTGCATAGCAAACAGAACACATGCATATATGGGACCACAGTGATAATAAGAACAGCATGTAGGTATGTTGATGGCACCATGCCAACAATGTGGGAATAATTCAATATGTCACATGCATGGGAACCATTAGAATATTTATCAAATGATTGGCCATTATCAGAGTCAGTACATACCAGTTGGGGTGGGTATGTTGATTATTGTTGGAGATAAGGTGGGGGGAGAGAAATATGTCAATTAACAAGTAGTATATTCCTGTACTCCACATTACTTTCCTAGTCAGTGCTGTTATCTGAACCTTACAAGTCTTACTACACTACCCTATACACCTATATTGGACACTGATATGACTGTCAACATAATTACACATGAACCAGTTTTACCTGTGGTATACACCTCTTACCTGGTATACCTGAGGAGGGAATGTTTGTTAACACTGACTAACTATACACATATGGCCGGATTCCAGGTTGATGTTTTGCACTATGCTATCCAACTCTTTCTGTGCAGACTCTGGCCATGTGTTGACCACATGCTGATGTGCCTGGACATATCTAGAATATTGCCCTCATCCACCTTTAGTGACCTGACACAAACATATACATGCTTTCCTACACAGTTATATTATGTAGCAAAGTGTGGGTGACAGTGACCAGTGATGCTTTATTATTCAGAGAAACTGCAACACTCACAATCCCCTACAATACCAGGGTGGATGGTACCAGTGCCGGTTATAGTGGTCTGTATTTCACAGCACAGTGTTCGTATCCAACGTACCTGTGGGAGCAATGTTTGTTAGAACTACCTGACTTTTGCCACACAAGGTTCTAGATTACGCATTAGTATTATGCACATACATATCACTCTGTTACTGTACACACTCTGACCACAGCTTAACAGGTTGTGGTGTAAATGGGACATACGTGGCTTCTTAGTCACATAAGGTATTGGGGAGTTGCTAGTGTGCCAGATTTGTTGTCATAGATGTGTGTCAATCAGTTGTATTTCCTGTTTGCTGCCTATATGTTTGGGATCATCCCACTGATTTCCCAGAGGGACAAGTTGATAGGCATTAGATATGGGCCACTTTAATAAACAGTCTGGACATATCTGTACAGTTGTGGTGCACAATTCTGTATGCAGAATACTACCACTACTGGCAGGATTCAAACCGTGGCTGTGTGTGCTAATAAAATAACAGTTCACATCTCAGTTGCATGTGATATTTGGGTTTTGTTGTCTGCATTTTCCCTGTTTACTGTCTATGTGTCTCTCAGTTGTACTAAATGGCCTCTGGGGATTACACCTGTCATATACAGGCATTCCTACACATTCATGTTATGGTGCTTAGTGTGGGTAACAATGCTTAATACTATAGTACTATTACATGATTGTAAATCTACATTACCATATGATACCAGAATATATACATACAGTCCAGCAGTTAGACCTGCTTTCTCAGGGTATTACACTTTTATTGCCATACTAACAATATGAGACTCCTCCTGCCATATTCTCTAGTGTATGCAGTACTTGCCTTGAACAATGCAAGTTTTATACTAGCAATTACTTTACTACTACTTTTATTTTTATTTCCTATGACAGTAAAAGCATGAGTATTAGTAACCTGCCTCACGTTGCAACATTGCCAGGCGGTAGATGTAGGCCTCCTGGTTCGTGGCCTGCTCCATTGCAGCCACTCCTCCAAGAGGTCCCCCTTCTGCTGCTTCAGATCAGAATAGTGGTGGTTGTCCTGCTCACCAGTTTGGGGTATGCTAGTTGCACTGGTAAGGTCATGGGCAAGATGGTCCCAGGCCTCCGCCTTATATTGGGAGCCCTGGTACTGGCCCTGTAGCAGTCTCTGTGCATGGTCTTGAACTAGGAGTCCAGAAGTGCACTCCTTCTCCCCTTACTGCCATAGTGCCTGCAAGGGGAAGCTACAACCAGTTATGAGCTGTATTCCTGCCTCTTGGGTTTAAGTAGGGCCAATTTCCTGCACTTTTCCATGATTGGCCTGTTTTGAAAAGGCTAAGCTATGAGCAAACCTGCTTACCTAAAGTTGGCATTGTTTAAAGGGGTATACCACTGGGCACAAAGAGTTAGCTGGTCTACACATTGCTCACACCTCCTAAGCTGGCCTGTGCAATACTTGGTGTTGCCTACAGTAGACATTCATTATAATGCCTTTTTGGCATTGTATTATTATTCATTACACCTTATATGTATGCCTAGTATCCCTGATTGATGTATACGTACACTCTGTGGGGTCCTTGTGTTTTATTGGGGACTTCAACACTCTATTACAAGTACATCTCACTTCTGGCCTTGCTGCTGTACTCTAGTTCACATATTTATGTTATATAGTCGGTTATGGCACATATGACTGTATACTGATGCCTTTCACAGGTTCAGTTTGGTTATACTATGGTGAGGACATGTTTACTGCTACCTCATTCTTCTGTACTTCTGTGATGGCTTGGTGGATAGCTACTGGGACTATGGTGTCTAGGGTTCTGGGTTTGAGACCTGCATGGCTGTTTATTTTCTTGCTGGGCAAACAAAGGCCCATTGGATACAGAGTGATTAAGGTACTTTAAAGCAGTTGTAAGTGGGTTTGCGCGGGTTTGCACAAATGTAAACAATGCTAACCTTTGGTTAAATATGCTTACAGAGAGTTAGCTTCAATATTGCTTAACCTGTGTGCGCATTGCTTATCCCCATGCAAACAGGCTTAAATCTGCTTACTACTGCTTAAGTATGCTTACTCTTGCTTAATAGTGCTTACTCCCACTTACCACTGCACTAATTTAGACAGTAATGTCAAATGGTTCTTGGGAAGTTGGTGGATTTGGAAACTGTATGGATTTATCATTCATTACACATTTTACCTTCCATTTGTATCCCTGATTGCTGTGTACATATACTGTATGGGACACTTGTGATTATCTGTGGACTTTACAACATTATGACAATGACACCACACATCTGCATTTAATTAATGCAGTACTCCAGTTCACAAATATATGTTATTTAGTAGGTTATGCAACAAAAAATATTGGTCATAAAGTGATTTGACATGAAAAATAGAATGTACTGGAGTGGGACTCGAACCAGGAATGACTGCTCATAAGTTGAATGCTCTGCCCACTACACTATTGCTGTACGGCTTTATTTGCATATATCTTGCTTTTTATCCTCTTGTGCCATTTAAGCTGCATTAAACGTAGCTAAGTGATAGGCAAACCCGCACATCTATGGTTAAATTTAATCTGTTTCATAAAAAAATAGAACTTGTTTATATTTTGTGTTTTAACTATTGCTCTTATAACTTGGGGGGAAGTTGCTGGGGGTATGCAAACATCTATGGGTGGTCTTACTCATTCTTATTCCTACACTGCTGTTCTTGATTGCAGGGGTGTATATTCTGAGAGCTGTGCTCTCAGACATGCCCCCTGCACTTGTACTTGCTCCATGTCCGTTTAGGAGCTCAGGCAGCGTGCCTTCATTGATATGCATGGCACGCTGCCATCCTGCTTCTCAACGGCCACTTCCGTGCAGGACTAAGATAGTCCTGCACGGAAGGATAGTGAATCCGGGGGTAAGTGTTTCCTTTGTTAGATGCCATACTTGAACAGATCCCCAGGGCCTTAATGCTTTATTTCTAACATTTTTCACTATTTATTTCTAACATTTTGCAGCAATTATGGCTATGGTTTTCAGCCTACTTAGGTGTTTAGTTGTAGATTTATACACGTTCATTAATATTATGATATGTTTTTTACACACAAACCTAATGAAGTATTTGTTTGGTACAAAAGCAATCTTTATTAAAAGTGATTCCTTTAACAAGTTACTAATATTTATTCCGATAGATGTTTAGTGGTAGATCTTTTTGTTAGTTAATTAGTTAATCATTTTGGTAGTGGGTTTGTTTCTTAATAAATAAAGTTTGGATTAGTAGGTTAGCCTTAATAAGCTGTTCTTATATTATATACATCATTTTAATTTGTCTCTAAATTTTAAGTTTCAGTTCTAATGTAGCACACTATCAGTTTACACTATGATGTTAAGGGGGAAGGAGGTTTGGTTAAAGAAATGAATGTAATGCTTTTATGGTCTTAATAGAACCACCCTCTATAACCACTCCCTTGCTCCAAATAACCTGATTTTATGTGGCTGTGGTGGTGCAGCGATTAGGGTTGCCACCTCATAGCAAAAGGTTCTCTTGTTGAATTCTTGGCTGGGGTGCTTTCTGTGTGCAGTCTGCATGTCCTCCCTGCAGTTGCATGGGTTCCCTCCAGGAGCTCTGGTTTCCTCCCATATCCCAAAGACATGCTGCAGGTGAATTGGAGACTCCAAACTGGCCTAGGTGTGAGTGTGTGTGCCATCTGTGGAAGGTTGGGTGCCGGGCTGGGCACTTGACACAGTAAAACTCCACTGCCAATTGTTCTGCAGACTGTTGTTCCGCTATGGCAATGGAGAAAAGCTGAAAGGAGAAGATATATACATTAATGAATGCCTTTAATACTTTTCATTATACTCAACTAGGATCACTTGTTTGTGTGTTTCAATAAAGGATATTCCATTTTCCAGCTGTGGACTACCTGCTATTTTGTTATTTTGCAGTATGTATTTTAAAGTTCAAATTTTATTAGTGAACTAGGTGTATAACACATTTCAAGGAATGAACTTCACACCCTCCACATTGCAAAGTTTCTGCTTGGTTTGTTTTTGAAAATAATAGTCTGAAACACAGGATTTTCAAAAAGGATAAGGAAGATCATGGGCTAGTCATCTCTGTTAAGGAAAACATTGTGTTCAAGGGGTCTACAGTTAATCGTCAAAAGAAATAACCTTCAAATGGTACATCATCAAATACAAAGCATCGAATCTCCATCCATTGAAAGTGCACTTCATCAAACCTGTGAGACAGGCAAAGTAACTACTTGGTCAACACTCCCCTGTCTTACAAACAGCAGTATTTCAAACCCACCCATGTGGGGGGCTTCACCCCCACACCCCATTAACTATATAGACCAACTGTGAGATTGCACTACAGTGGGGAAAAGTAAGTTGGAAAGTGTTGCCCAATTAGTTATTTTCCTTGTCTCACAGGTTCGATGAAGTGCACTTTCAATGGATGGAGTTTCAATGCTTTGCATTCAATGATGTGCTATTCGATGGTTATTCCTTTCTTTGATTAACCATAGACCCATGTACAAGATATGGAAAAAAGGAAAAGAGAAATTCTGTTTATCTGTGATATAAGCCAAGCCACCAGTGAATACTTTATTTCTTTTATGATCATTGACTAAGGTCTTTCCCTGTCTGTCACCAATGGAAATTTCCATAAGATCATTTCTAACCTTTGTTTGCTTTACACGTCTACTCAGTGGGGCTTTTTCAACTTTCAAAGACCAATGTGGAAGACTTTCATGCCAACCATTTAGACTCTCTAGCTTGGTTTTAATTCTGTGCAAACTGTGAGGCAGCATTCATTCACTTTTACATACGCCTTCAGCACATCAAATGTATGACTCTTTGTTTTACTACACTCTTTATTTCAGATTGCCTTTATTCCCATTTGCCTTTTCCTTTGTTTTACTATATTCTTTGCTTCAGTTTGCTTTTTGCCTTTTCGTTTCCTGTTGCATTAGCTGAAGTGACCTACCTACAAGGTTCTTAATTGTCTAACTCCTCGGGTAATGTTACCAGACTTACATTGTGAAAGATTCATTCTTTAAACACTTCTTCACATTATTTCCTTCATTTGTATTAACAACTCTTTTGCTTTTATTCTGAGCTGTTGTATCCCTTAATGGTTTGAACGTGCAATATAGCCCTCCACTGAACATCTGCTCCCCTCATACAACTAACTTACTTTGTTGTGGACTTCCGTTCCATATGCACAGGGTCTGCCTCCAGCACTTTTATAGTGAGAGTTTGCATGTTTTCCACCCAGTGCAATTCATTTTCTGTACAGGCTTATTTTCCCTTTAGTAGTTCAAACTCCATTTGAACTACAGTTTCCTTTATGCCCCAAACTTGTTTATACAGCGCAGATAGACTTTTCATTTAGGTTATCTATATGGATATCCATATCTGCATCACCTTGTTTGAATAATCCCTTGAACAAAAACAATAACTCTGTTTTACTTTCCAACTGGGTAAGGTCAGCTGTCAGCCTTTTCTTACCATTTTGAAAATTAATTTTCCTACTTTCTGCAAGTTGTGTCTTTAATTGGGCTTTCATGTGTGCGAACTCTTCAGACATCATGTGGTTTAATTTCTCACTTTGTTAAGCAGCTATTTGCTGTAACCTTTTGCATAACCAAGATTTCCTCCCTGAAAGAGAACATGTTAATTTGAAACCCTAATTGCTTTATTACCACAGGATCAAGCCTGTTTACTAAACCATGAACCAACTCAGATAGCTTCAGCACCCTTAATTTAAATACACTTAAATAATGCATTACTAAAAACTGCTTCATTGTGCAGTTTTGTAATGTCCAATTTTAGTGAGTTTCTAGTAATTCAAAGTCAGTTTTCAAATCTTGCCACATTTTCTACATATCAATTCAGGAGCTACAAGAATTTTAAAATGACTTTTATTTTGTATCTCAAAATCAAGAAATGTGTTTATTCTTCTTCCAGGTTATACACAACCTGTGCTAGTATATTCAGCCACACTACTCCATCTATTAATTTGTGTTTGCTACATATTGTTTCTTGTCACAGGCCACGGAAATTTTAGTGCAATCTTAGAGTGAAAATAACCTTTACCATCATACCTGGTTTAGGAAGCACACTGTTAATTTTCAGTAGCAGTTTGAAACACATTCTGATCACTTTTACATTTTGACTCTCAGTAGCACTTTGTTGTGGATGATAGTAGTCATAAGTGTAGCTGGCTCAGCCAGCTCCCTGTGCTGGTACCACAAACTATCCACCACCCCCTCAGCTCTGCAAGTGAAGAACCAAAAAAAAAGTACACTCCTTCAACTGGCACACCAACCAAGTGGCCAAATACACAACACATCCCCCACCTCCTCCCTCCTGCAATATCATATAGAAAAAAAAAATAATTTTAGTCATTTTAGTTTATATATATATATATATATATATATATATATATATATATATATATGTGTGTGTGTGTGTGTGTGTGTGTGTGTGTGTGTGTGTGTGTATGTGTATGTGTGTGTGTGTGTGTGTGTGTGTGTGTGTGTGTGCAACAAGCGAGGAGCGTGTGTGCGTGTGTGTGTGTGTGTGTGTGTGTGTGTGTGTGTGTGTGTGTATGCATTTCTCTCTCTGTGTTTTAAACAATAGTAAACTGCTTGCTACAACTGTAATAAGCAGTTGCTACAGTTTATACTCCACATAGAGCACTGTAGCTCTCAGGTTTCAGATTAAAAAACTGCTTTATCGATGTAGCAAGCAGTTACTACAGTTTAGACCACACACAGAGTGCTAGAGTGCTCAGATATGACCACAAATGCAGTACCGACTTTTATCAGAACCCTGATTGATTTCATTTTGCATTTCAGTTATACTCAATATCTTAGTTTTGCCAGTTTGAAGCTTGCACTGAATCTACTGACATAACTATGATACTGCAACACTGTGCTTTGTTTTATAGGAAGTCCCCCTCTTTCACACCTTAACATTGGTTTCCTTGTCAGAAGCTAACACATTTTTGCTTTTAGCACAAGTATTGCACCCTGCTTTATTTCTTTTTTTTTTTCTGTCTCAGTTTTCAGTTTGTTCTGATTCTCCCATGTGTTGCCACGGCAACAGTCTTGTCATACTCAGTTTTGTTCTTTGTGTCTAGTTTTGTATTCCAGCCCTCTGCCCTTTGCTGAAATTCCCTTTCAGAGTCCGGATGTTGTGGCACTTCATCTGCGTACAGCAGCTTTGCAGATCTATCTCCTCCAAACTGTTTGCTAATGTAGTCCATCACAACAGCAGTGGGCTCAGATCTGAACCCTTATGTTTGCTCACTCTCACTGGAAATGCTTCTGTGAGTCTAAACACTGTCTGCACTTGTCTCAGTGGATCTCTGCACATAGCCTGTACTAATTCTACCAATGTTTCCAGAACATACCTCTCAACCTGGAAACATCAAAAATCTGGACAAGGTCCATGAAAAATAGGTACAAATCTGTACACTGATTAGCATAAAATTTGCATACATAATTACGTAACCCTGCCCACTCCAATGGAATCATGGGATACCAACTTTCAAACACAAACTGAAGAACAGACAACCAAAATATGGCCCCAGAGTCCCCCTGCAGCCATTCCATGTTCCATTACCTGGCTATTTCACCCCATTTGCCATAAACACTAATTTACATACTGCTTTACTTCTACAATGATTATTTGGATTTTATTTTTACATACATACACGTATATATATATATATATATATATATATATATATAATAACTTATGCCCATTGCATACCTAAAATTAACTCAGTTCCTTGATGAACGAAAAGAAGCAGCTCACAAGAAGGAGAAACATTTCACTCATAGCTACACAATTAAGCTGTAATTAAAACATGGTACATGAAACTTGCATATGTGTATTCTATATTTAGAAGAAATCAAAGTCAGGAGAGCTCCATAATTCTGATTATTCTTAATACACACACACACACACACACACACACACACACACACACACACTCTCTGATTAACACTTCAAATTTGAAGGTTGTACAATACTTACGAAATAATCTAAACAACATGACATTCCCTTGTAGTATGAAGGAGGAGATGAAGCCAAAGGTCAAATAGCATCCATGATGTGATTAAGAATTGTAAAGAAACAGTCTGCACTGCACTAGTTATTTTCATTTGAATCAGCATTAAGGGATTTAGTTCCCGTGTTAAAAACAGTGCAGATATAATTTGTAAGCAAAACAAACTTTACCATTAGTTCAGTTACAGGCTTGCTGTTCTTGAACTGTTTGTAAGTTTCTGTGAGGCCATTTTTTGCTTGGGCTAAAGGAAAGTCTCTCTGTTGATCGGTGGCAGTGAAAAACATTGAGCAGCCTGCCTGCCCCTGTGGGAGTGGTTACTGACTTGAAACTGTAGTTTTATTGGCCATTTTGGGTCAATTCCAAAACTCCTTCATCTTCCTCTCTTAAAACCTGGTTGCCTCGTGGTTTTGGCATCTTTTCAGGCTTGTTGGCTGTTGGTGAAGCACCCACCAAGAGGAGAAAACGCTGAGAGAAGAAAGGAGCCACTTTTGAGACTTTAAGTATTTTTCCTCTGTTTATTTGCTAAGTTTTTCTGCATAGCCTATTTTGAGCATTTTCTGGCTTGTTAAATTTGATTTCTGCATTAGTAACTGTATTTAGAGCACAACCTAGAGCTGTTTACTGAATTTCCTGTTTGCACTTATTTTTAAAATTGCCTTTTTCTCAAAACTTGCATTTTATCTGTCTTTGGCCTAGCACTCTTGTGTGGGGTCATTTACTGCACTGTTATAACTTGTTGATACTTGTTAACCTCTGCTATCTCTGAAAAACCAAAAACAAAAAAATCTTGCTTTTTTCCCACTTTTCTGAGATTTAAAAAAGTTCAGTTATAGGCTTGCTGTTCTTGAACTGTTTGTAAGTTTCTGTGAGGCCATTTTTTGCTTGGGCTAAAGGAAAGTCTCTCTGTTGATCAGTGGCAGTGAAAAACATTGAGCAGCCTGCCTGCCCCTGTGGGAGTGGTTACTGACTTGAAACTGTAGTTTTATTGGCCATTTTGGGTGAATTCCAAAACTCCTTCATATTCCTCTCTTAAAACCCTCTTTTGCACGGTTTTGCACGTTTTTGAGCATAGCGCAACAACGGCAGCACCGCCTAATTGGGTTTAAACTATTCCTGGCTCCACAAAGTCTGCTCTTCACTTTTTCCCTTAGAACTGCTCTATCTCTCAATTTAAACACCATATTCTCATTCTAAGGCCCTTCACTGGTCCAATTAAGTAATCCTACAAGTTAGCACTATTAAACCATAAGCACTACTTACTCTTATACTCTCTACGATTACCCTGTCCTCTATTGGTCCGTCTTAAATTCAGTTTCCCTATTGCTCTAGCATGTCCAAAGGTCAGTCAATGGTTTCCTCTCCAGCCCAGCTGGTGAATCTGGGAATTTTGAGGCAATGTTACAACTGTCTCATGTACATGGACAACCCTCTCCTCCTCCAAACAGGTTCAAATATATGTGAGAGATGCAACTATTTAGCCAAACTGGAGGCTGAGCTCTCTCATCTCAAAACTGGTGTAACCAGTCAGGAGGAGAAGGTAACCTCACACAACGCAATTCCAGTATCACATAGTCCCACCACATCAGCGAACCAAACACATAAATACACAAAAACATACTCGGAGGCTCTAAATAAAAATCTACCTAAGCAACAGAGACCTCCAAAGCAGACATCCAAGCAAACGCTACCTCAAAACAAAACACACACAACACATAACCCACAAAGTCAGTGTGCCAAGCAGCCACAGCCCTTAAGGCTGAATAACACACCTGATACTCTTGTTATAGGTGACTCTATTGTCAGACACACTGACGTCCCGCTCACCAGGCTGAATAAAGAGAAGGTCACGGTGAGCTGCCTGTCGGGTGCTAGGATCCGACACATAATGCAAGCACTCAGGTCACTCCTAAGCAAATACAAATATGACTCAGTCATTGTACATGCTGGTGTGAATGACCTGAGATGTACCTCCCTGGACTACATGAAAAGAGACATAGAGGAGCTCTCTGATCATGTAGCCCAGGCTGGTATGACCCTGACCTTGAGCAGCATCTTACCCTCACCTAGAATGATGCCACAGTACAAAGACAAAATGATCGATTTTAACAATTGGCTAAAATTTTGGTGTCGTTCAAAGGGGATCCAGTGTCTGTCAGTCTGGGATGACATGCTCGACAAGCCACGTTGCTTCACTAGGGACGGCTTGCACCTGTCACCACTGGGCTTTCGGATATTGGCAAAGGCTCTTGCCACCCCATAGTGCCATTTTTAGGCAAGGCTCAAAAGTCAAACCCACCCCCATAGACAGCACAAGGAACAAGAAACTAAGGGTAATGCTGCTAAACGCCAGAAGTCTTAACCTCAAGATGCACGCACTTGAAGCTCTCCTCAGTATGGAGAACATCGATATCTGTGCAGTGACAGAAACCTGGTTCAAGGCTCCAGAGAGCACCCCAGCACTACCAGGCTATACCTCATATCATGCTTTTCGGCCCCAAAACCCGGACCGAACCACAGAAGGAGGGGGAGTTTCCATATTTATCAAGGATATCCACACCTCCAGGTTAGTGGCATTGCACGAAGTATCGGAGACCATCCATGTGTAACTAACAGTGGGCAAGATGGCTTTTCAGTTTATAGCATCCTACAGACCACCCTCTCAAAGTCAGGAATCCCATTCAGCTTTCCTGAAAACATTGGAGAACATGAAGATCTCTCCGAACACCATTATATTGGGCGACTTACCCAAACATTGACTGGGAGCACTACTGAAGCCCCAGCACCTTAGCCCAAAGATTCCTGGAAATTATAAACTCAAATGCTATGGAACAACTAGTCACCACTCCCACAAGAGGGGACAACATACTAGACCTGATCATTACCAACATGGGGACTCTATGCTCCACACCAGAAGTATATCCCTCATTGGTAAGATCAGACCATAAATTAATTTCACTGGATGTCCACATCCCGACCCCACCCCCAGCCCAGAAAACCACAGTGAAAAACTTCTCAAAAGCGAACTTCTCACTTCTCAAAACTGAAGTGGAATCCTTCAAGGCCCCAGGGCCAGTGGAAACTACAGCCCAAACTGCAGAATCCTATATAAATGCATTCTACGGACATCTCCAGGAATGCATGGATCATGCTATCCCAAACAAAACCAAGATTCAATCATCCAAAGGCAGGCGTACAGTCTGGTGGACCCCTGCCATAAATAAACTGTACAACAGAAGGAGGAAGCTACTACATGATAGAGCAAAATCCCTAATAGGGAAGGCATCTCTGATCAGTACTAGCAAAAAATTACGATCCCTCATAAAATCCTCCAAGGCCAGCTTCAAGAGAAAAATTGCACAGGACACCAAAGACAATCATAAGGCTTTTTTCAGTTATGTTAGAAACCTGGGATGCAACTCCCAGACTTGTTCTGAGTTGATTCTAAACGACAAAAAATACACTGAACCCACAGACATCGCCAATATCCTGGCAGACAGGTTCAGTGCAAACTTCTCCACCCCCTCCCCCTCAAAAGAGCAAGTATCTATCCCGGCAGAGGGCTGCCTCCCAAACATCTCAGATGCTCAGGTGAAGGCTGCCCTCTCCAAAGCAAAAAACACTGCTTCCATGGGACCAGATGGCGTCCCAGGTTGCATCCTACATGAACTTCAAGAGGAACTAATCCCTCAAATAAAACAGCTATGCAATCTCAGCCTCACTACAGGATATGTGCCCACAGAATGGCGTACAGCAACAGTGGTCCCACTCCACAAAGGTGGAGCCTCTACGGACCCTGGAAACTATCGCCCCATAAGCCTGACTAGCTTAGTCTGCAAGGCTATGGAGAGGATCATCATGGAGCTCATAAACAAAGACATTGGCGACCTACAGACACTAGATCCTACCCAGTTCGGCTTTGTCAAGGGCAGATCCTGCCTTTTGAACCTGGTTGACTTCTTTGAAACAGTCACCAAAGCCATAGATGAAGGGAAGGTAGTCCACACAGCCTATCTGAACCTTGCAAAGGCATTTGACACAATACCCCACTCGGGCATCATAGATAAGCTATCCAGCTTAAATATAAACCCCTATGTCACAAGATGGGTCGCAAACTGGCTCAAAGACAGAACCCACAGAGTGAGAGTTGCTGGAGCCATGTCAGACTCGAAACCGGTCACAAGTGGTGTCCCACAGGGTTCTGTCCTGGGAACACTCTTGTTTGGTATATACTTTTCCGAGGTACAGGCAAATGTGGGAGGACTATGGCTCACCAAGTTCGCAGACGACTGCAAACTGGGCACCATAATCAACTCTCCGGCTGACATAAACATCCTTCAAAAAGGTCTCACAGAGACAGATAACTGGTGCCAGTGCCATGGTTTAAAGCTAAATGGCAAAAAATGTATAGTCATACCCTTTGGCAAAAACAATGTGCCCACAAATTACCACATAGGCGGAAACCCATTAAGTACAGAAAAAGTTATTAGAGACCTGGCGACCCAAGTTGATAGCAATCTCTCCTTTGAAAACCACATTGCCAAAGTGGTTAGAAAGACCTTCTACATAGCCCACCTCATCGCGAAGGGTTTCACATCTAGATCAAGAGAGGTAATCGTGACCCTTTATTCATCCCTCAACAGGCCCATCATAGAATACAATGCCCCTTTTGGGATGTACCTTATCCGACACCTGCAGCAATTAGAAAGACCCCAAAAGTATCTCACCAAGAGGATCAAGGGTCTCAAACAGATGCCATATGCTGCTCGGTTAAAAAAACTCCAGCTCTACTCAGTTGCATACCGCCTACGTCGAGGCGATCTATGCCTGACATACAAAGCTATGTCAAATCCAGAATTAATGGACATGCTCCACCTCAGTAAATCTAAATCCCTTAGAGCCACACGCTCGAGGGACTTGAACCTCAGCACAGAAATAAATAGAACTTGCTGGAGGGACAGGTTCATAACCCAGAGGCTCCCTTCGCTCTGGAATAGAATTCCAGTTCATGTGAGGCAGAGCACCTCACTGAATCTCTTCAAGAAGAATCTCGATAAGTGGATGGGGGATGGTAGGTTTGTCCCAGGGATTACTCCCGTGTCACTATTAGACAGAGGCACAGTAAACTAAACCTTAAAAAGGGCACAGTATACTCAAATCAAGGGGTGGCGTAAGCCATACAGAATCGGGCTAGGCTTATAATTGCCCCAGGGCAGATAGCCTAGTATGAACCTATGAACCTATGAACCTATGAATGACATTTTTTTGTTGTCTGCTAATGTTTTTTAAGACAATGACTCTTTTGGAGATGCTTCTTAGGCCCTTTTTGTGCCTGTGAATCATCATAAGCACATGCACAGGACAACTTACAAAACTGATTCTGTTTCATTACTTGATGCAGTATTAACTGGGTCAGTCATATGAGTAGGAACTATTATTAAATGATCGCGTTTCTTCCTTTCCACAAGAGAAACAGTGACCCAGTGAAGCAACTAGTTTTTTGGCAGTCATTGATAACAACAGATTCAGGAGTGCTTCTACACAAAAATAGCACAGATAGCAAATGTGAGCGCTGACTAATACAATGTCAATGCAGTAAGGTCACTGGATTCTCAAACAATTTGTAGCGAACATCAAACGGTATAGACAGAAACAAAAATATCCTCAAAAGTCCTCCATTTTAGACAAAACAACCAAACAAGTGCATCCTGTCTTTGGTATAATGTCTGTTACCATTATCAGTCATTTATATAAGATGGATTGGGTGAAATTGTATAAGGCTTGTGTTTGTGTGCAGGCATGGTGAGCCCTGCAGAAGACATGAGACCAGGAATAAATGTTACTCATTGAAAGCTTTTAAAAGAGAAGATTATCACCGGCTTTCTTTGCAAAGGAACACAGACCAGCACCTTAACGAAAAACATCAACAGAAAAAAGGGCCACTGTAGTTGCAGAAATGTTTGATTACTGCTGTTTAATTCTACCTCCCACCTCCAGTTTCGAATATGATAGGCTACTTTGTCGAAAATAAGTAAGAAACTCATACAAGGCAGCCATCTGGTACACACACACTGAATAGCTGATCATACTAACATGGTGACAGCTTACCATTCTACATCGCATCCGCAGCCAGTTCCAAACAGCCATTCCCGCTTGCATTTGCAATAGCGTAATCGCATCCATAGTTCCTTACATTCTATTCCCCATAATCCAACAAGTTCTTCCGCCGCAGCCAGGCCAGCCATTCCTGCTCGCATTTTGAACTAAGCAATGGCTAGCCGGAAATGCATGAGCTCCTTGAGCTGAAATGCTCAACTCTGACAGGCTGGTAGAGGGAGCTGATGTTATCGCTCAGGCTGGAATCCCTGAGGGAGCTGACGTCATCACGTACGTGATGACGTCAGCTCCAACAGCCGTGGAAATTAAAAGAACTAAAAAACATAAAGAAAAAATAGGAAATGAAGGGGTGCCACTCGGGAATCATGGCACCCCTTCATTTGAACCCCAAAACTCGGTAAAAACTGAGTAATTCGGCACGGTTGAGAGGTCTGTTCCAGAACCTTAAACAATCACAGGACTGCCAAAATCAGCTGACCTTGACATTTGCTTTCTCACCATCTAGGAATGCACAGATCGACTCTTTACTTATTTCCAGCTTTTCTTCACTGTTTGTCTGTCTGCAAACATTGGGTCAGTTGTTTTGCATCCTGATTTAAATCCACACTGCTCATCTTCTATCTTACTTTCTACTGCTGTGTGCAGTCATTTATCAATCACCCTCTCAAGCATTTTCATGCAGAGTAGCAGAGGGTTCATACTTCTGTACTGTCCACATTTGTGGTCTTGTGCACTGGCACTAGAATGAGTATTTTCCAGTCATCTTGGATATGCCTTTCTCTGTATACTGTGAAGAATACCTTTGGGAGCCATTTCCACCCTAACTCACCTAACATCTTGATCATATCTGCCATGACCATCTGTGCTGTTCCTAGTTCATCTTGGGTGAATTCTTCATCCTCTTTCATCAGAGGCTGTACATGGGCCAGTAGAATTTATGTGGGGTTTACTTCATTCAAAAGCTACTGAAAGTGCCCATACCATCTGCTTTTGATGTTCTCTGGAATGGTGAGCAGTTTGTTGTCTGTATCCCCTGTTTGCAGCATCTGATAACCATCTTCTTTATCTTTCTGTCTTTGCCTTTTAACCTGATAAGATTTTCTTTATGTCATCTGCCTGTCTCTGATGTCTGGTTCTTTTTCATTGTGATTGTTCTCTTAGGAGTCTTTGTTAGCCAACCAGTGTTCCTTCTTAGCCTTGTCTGCAGTTTTTCATTCTTTTCTGCATGTATTCCTTTTTGTCTTCTTTAAATAACTTCATGGACTTCCACACTTTATCAGTATGTTTCCTTATGTATCTTATTTTCATACCTGGCTATGCCACACATCTGTTCCATATTCTTCTCACATGCTGGTTTTAGATACTGACATTCTTCTTCAGCTCTGCCTATTTCCTCATCTTCCTGAAGAGCTTGTGTCCTCAGTATTTCTTTGAACTCCTGTGCTTTCACTTGGGTCTTTCACCTAGTCACTGTTGACCTTAGAACCTTTCCTGACCACTGCTTGATTGTGGCCACCAGTGCTTTATGATGGAAGCTGACAGATTCACTGGGGATGACTTTATAATCTCTCTGGTTCTAATAATAATAATAATCCTGTTTGTTAACCAGGTAGGCCCACTAGGCACACACAGTGCCTTTTGAGGCACAACCTGGGAGAAATGTCCAGTTAAGTGACATGCTCAAGGTCACACAGTAGGCAAACAAGGGCTAAGGGAGTCACACCCTGTGCCATAGGAACTACAGCTTCTAACCTTAACCTGTGCACCAACTGCCAGATTCTACCTCAATGTCCTTTCCTTATTCCTGTTTCCCCATCCATGAGGATACAGACAGTCCTCATATTCTGTTCTGTCTGTCCCAACACAAGCATTCAGGTCCCCCATTATCAACACCAAATCAGTTGGTCCTTCTTTATCTAGTAGGTCTTGTAACTGTTGCCTGAATATACACTTTTCCTTGCCAACCCTGCTGTGGAGCATAGGCTGGGATTATGAATGCTGCCCCATCTTTACACTAGAGTCTGATTTCCATGAGTCTGTCATTTATTCTACAGACATCCCCACTTCTTTCTCACTACAATCCTCACAACATTTCTAGACTGCCCTTCCTCTAAGTAGTAGACTCTGAATTGCAAACTAAGCACCCACTTGTTTCCTGGATACACATGATGTCTAATGTCCTCCATATTATGCTTTCCACATCTAAGCTGAATTTTGTCAGTGAACCTATAGTCAGTGTACCAATCCTTAGTTCATTTTTGATAGGTTGATTGGTTTTGTTATCCCAGGTAACCCCAGGCTTTGGTATTTCAAAATGCCAGGCTGGGCAACTGGACAGTGACCAGCCAGTAGTTTATTGACTCAGGGCTGCCTGGCTTTATGGCAGGCACCCACTGTCCAATATGAGTGCATATGCCCCTCCCAGTGTTAGTATGGGTCCCTGGCATACGTAAATCAGAGTAGGCAGGGTCCACAACCCACTTAGCATTAGCAAATACCTATGGCTGTTTCTGGCAATATTAGTCATTGTTAAAAGGAATAACACTGACTAAGACACCATACCTCTCAAATGTCCCTAATTTTCATGGATGTTACTGATTTTGACTCAAATTTTAGCTCTGTCCCACTTAATTGCTCCTACAGCTGGTGACTTCTGGAGAAAAGGTGGTGAATTATACTTAATAAATAATTACAATAGAGTTATAGACTTACTTTATTTCAGTAAATGTATATTAATTCATATTCTCTTAATTTGTCAATGTCTGAAGTTAATATTACTAATATTTATTTTAAAAGTGCCCCTGATTATCCCTGATTATTTTTGGATTTGTCCCTGACTGATTGAGATGACTGATTGAGAGCTATGCAAGACACATCCAAAAACTCGGGTCTATTCACAAAAAGTAAGTGCATTCATTCCCATGTGAACTGTAGCTTCTTCAGAACTAGCATAAACCTAAAAACAGTTCCTTGTATGCAAAGTTCAGATAGGTCACATAATGTTATTTGTAAACAATAAAGATCTTGTTCACTTTCAAAGCACATGAAAAGAAGGGGTCTATATTAAAAGACCAAAGAGGTGTTTCATCGAACACGTCTTGGTCGACATATAAAGAGCGAATGCACTAAAGCTCGAATGCTAAAAACAGCGATTTCTTTCCCTGGGAAAGAAACCGCTTGGCCATCCCTATGTGTTTGTCCCTTTCCTCACTGTAGTGGGATCTCAGAGTTGGTATGTCAAGTTGGGGGGGTGGGGGTTGAAGCCCCCCATGTTGTATGTTTGAAAGTGTGTGTGTGTGTGTGTGTGTGTGTGTGTGTGTGTGTGTGTGTGTGTGTGTCTGTGTGTGTGTGTGTGTGTGCGTGCGTGTGTGTGTGTGTGTGTGTGTGTGTGTGTGTGTGTGTGTGTGTGTGTGTGTGTGTGTGTGTGTGTGTGTGTGTGTGTGTGTGTGTGTATGTGTGTGTGTGCTAGCAATTTTTCTCCCAGGGAAAGAAATCATTGTTTTGAGCATTCGCACTTTAGTGCGTTCACTCTTTATGTGTCGACCAAGAGGTGTTCGATGAAACACCTCTTCGGTCTTTTAATATAGACCCAAAAAGAAGTATGCTATGAATTAGTTACAAACCTCATATTACACATAAAAAATATAAATACATAATAAATATTCACAGCTTAGCTACTCTAAATTTCAAAATACTGGCAATAGAGGCATTTGCAGGTATTCACAGTCATTAACGCAAATGCATTAAGGAATTTGGGGATGAGCACAGGCAGGCCCAGATGAGCTGCAATTCACAGAGGCTATTTATGCCAATTTACAGTGTCCTCAAATGTAGTTATGTAAATGAGCAGATAATGAGATGGTAATGAGAAGTGATGTAAATGTGCATATGCTAATTGAGACGATTTTACGTCATTTACAATTCATAGTCCGTTTTCCCACTGTCCTGTGCTTATTGCACATGAGCTATAAAAACGGAAGCCACACCAAATGTGTCAGAGTTGCATTTGGTGAAAATGCTATCTCTTGCAGTGAACTTTGTCATTTCTAGGTCAGAGTTGCTTATCTTGGCCCAGCCAAGACGACTTGCACCCACTGGCACTCACCCACCAAGACGACGAAAATATAACCAAAGGATTATTCATTATAATTTTGATAACTAAGAAATCCTTGATAGGATTAGCATGGACAGGGACATTATAAGAGCCTTAGAGGGCATGTCTGACCCCCATAAGAGGTCTTACTATTCCTGTGGACACCAAAGTATGTATAGCCCTCACTATACAAGAACCTTCCAGAGACAATATGGGGACACCTTGAGGATTTCACAGGCTTCTGCCTTGAGGATACTGAAGGAGTTAATGGATGTACTCTTGGCACATGTGGACTAGTGCATTTATTTCCTGGTGTCACCTCAGGCCCAAGTTCAGATTATGGGTGCCTATTATGGGAGTGCACATTTCCCTGAGGTACTCAATGCAATAGACTGCACCTATGTTGCAATTACGGACCCTTCTCATCCACAGGGTGAGAATTACTGCAATAGGAAGGGCTTACATTCCATCACTTGCCAGGATGTGTGTAATGCATGGGGGTGCATCACAAATATCTCTGTCCAGTATTTTGGCAGTGCACGTAATTCCCATATCTGGCACACTAGCTCATACTGCCAACTCTACCTGCCTGGTAGGATGCCCAGTGGTCATCCTGTTTATAAGCTGAATTTTTTTTTTTTAAGTAAGTAGTTATTTATACTCTTGTTATAATAAAATTTCCAAATTTGCCACTAGCCACAAATCATCAACCCATCACTCCACAAACTAAACTGGCTAGAGCTTCCCAACTATCTCTCCTATACTCAGCTTACTTATGCCCACAAAGTCATTTTTCATCCCTCCCTCTGTTCCTCCCTCAGCTCTGCCTTTAAAATGCACCAGCCGCAAAGACTCCTAAGATCTAACAACCAAAACCTAATAGAACTGTACAAACCCCTTTACTCTCCAGGACAAAATCTCCTGCCCTTTGTCCTGGCATGCCTATGGAACTCCCTCCCTCCCTCCATCCGTACCACCACCAACCTCCCTGCCTTTAAAAAAATCACTGCACTCACATCTAACATCCACATGGGAATGCTCCTGCTCCCACCCCTCATAGCCTATTCTCCACTTCTACAGGCAACTATATCATATATTACTAGACACCAAATAATAAGCCAACTGTAAATTACCTCTTATAATTCTCAAATCCTACTATTCCATTTCAAGAAGCCTGCATATTTACTAAAGCAATGTTTTGTTTTTCTACAAAATTTAACCTAAACATTTTTATTGTACCTGCTTAAATCTTGGTTTTCTACAAAATGAAACCTAAAAATTGCATTGTAACTGCTTAATCTTTGTTTTGTCTTGAACCCACAAATGACTGAAATTGTAAACTGCTGTAACCTTTTTGTAACCGTTGTTTTGAAGCTTTGTCTTGAACCTAGAAATGATTGAAACTGTAAACTGCTGTGATCTTTTTGTAACCTTTGTTTTGGAGCTTTTCTCCCCAGGACTCCATTGAAAATGGGTTCTTATTGGCCCAATGGACTATCCTGGTTAACCAACTGCAAATAAATAAATAAAAATAAATAAATAAATATTCATGTCATGATGTTAAACATAATTGCTGTATTTAATCTGTATTTTCTTATTTTGTCTTTCCTTCCCTCTCTCTCTCTCTCTCTCTCTCTCTTTTTGTAAAGGGGATGTCTGATATCCACTAGAGCTATGACTCATAATTCCAGTTAAAAATCCATCTGGAGGTGCAGAGGAGAAATATAACACATTCCTGTCCCAGACCTCTATTGTGATTGAGAGGGTGTTTAGCCTCCTGAAGAAACACAAAAAAACGGTGAAAAAGACTGAGTAAATTGTTACTAAACCCAAAAATCAAACTCAGTCTGGCACACTGGAGCCAATAAAGGTGAATGAAAAAACAAAGTAGATGAAATCAGCCAGAACCAATAAGTACACCTCCAGCAGAACAAACCCGATAAAAATAAGATTTAATCACAAGTCATTAAGCGCTTTCATTCCTTCCAGGGAAATTTCTCAGAATATACACTGGAGTTACTCAGGCACTTAAATAATAACAACCAAGTCATTACATCACAATGTATCCAAACACCCATTGGTCCCCAGAAATTGAGAAAGACTGTTATTAATAAAATAATTAATACATAATGATGTCAATAGAAGACCACAATATAATAAAAATCATAAAAAGCATACTTCGAAACTTAAAACTGTTCAATGTTTGCAGTTTAATATTTCAATAGTTCAAGGCTCGCATCTTTAAGGCAGGAATTATTGAATAATGTTCATTCAAATCAGGAGGTGAACAGGCTTCCAGTCTTAACTGCCATATCATCTCCTTGTATTCAAGACTAGTTTCCCAGTCCCCATCCCTTTCACAGGGCTTCACCTGCTCCAGAACCCAAAATTTAAAATTCGCTTGAGAACAATTCAGCGAATGTTTATACAGGGCTTTAGTGTCTTTTCCTTTAATAATATCATACATGTGCTCATAAACCCTCTGTTTTAGTTTTCCATCTGTTTTCCCAATATAATATGCAGAGCCCAGTACGCAGTAAGCAATATATACCACCCCTTTTGTATGACAGGTGTAACACCCTGAAGCTACAAGTTTGTCCTGTATCCCAAAGACCTGCAATTCAGTCAAATTCAAGATGTAAGAGCACTAGGCACGCATCCCACACTTAAATGTACCTAATCTTGTACTAGTAACTTGAACACTTTGTGTGCTTTCAAAATAATTTTTCAAATTAAGACCTCTTCTAAACCCAAATCTAAGGGGTTTGGAGAACACATCCAAGCAATTAGGCATGTTAGAAAATATATCCCAATATTTACAAAGGATGTTTTTAATATACTTGGTATCATGATGGTATTCAGTTGCAAAAAAATAATTCTTTGTGCATGTTTTCATTGGCCCCCACATGCTGTCCTTGGTCTTCCACACTCCCAGAACTTTCAACAGGTTAAACACTTGATGACCTTAAAATTCCAAATTCCCCAACTCTGCAGGGCATAAAAGGAAGGAACCTTATACCCTACCAATTCAAACTCTCTTGTCTAATCAACACCACCACATTCTCAGGATACCCCCTGGTTATGAAGAGTTCCTCAATGAAACTGAGTTCATGGTCTTCCAGGCAGCTTAAACCAGTTGCCCCCTTAACATTGTTTCTTTTCTAATTAAAGGGGTGCTCACTTTGGAAATGTAGGTAGGAATTAGAAAAACACTCTTTTCTATATAGGGTGGATACAAATCTCTTGTTACTAATATCCTTCCTGATATTCGCATCCAAAAAGTGCATTTCCATACAATCAATATTATGACTAAATGTCAAAACTTTGGTGGTGTTATTGATATAATTAACAAAATTGTCAATATCATCCCTCAGTCCCTTCCAAACAATAAAAATGTTGTCCAAAAAGGAGAAATAGGCTATAATATTTTCATAATAGGGAGAGGAAAAAATGTAATGTTGCTTCCAGTATAGTAGAACAATATTTGCAAATACTAGGGCACACAAGGCTCCCATGGCCACCCCATCAACTTGCTTATAATACTCCCCCTGAAAGAAAATAAAATTTTTTGAAGTACAGTATCCATATTTTCAAGGACAAGCCTAAAATCTCCCTGAGACAAAAATTCAAATTCAATAAGAATCTCCTCAAACCAGGCTAAACCCACATCATGGGGAATGACACTAAATAAATCCTTAATGTCAATCGTAATAAAAATAATATCAGGATTAAAATCTATATTTGCCATTTTACCCCAGAAGTCCCAAGAATCAATAAGGATATGTTGGAAATAAACCAGCTTATGTTTGACTTTGTGATGCAGTGTTACTTTCTGTAGGGTTACTGACATGTTGTGAGGTGACAGAAGCTGCTATTACACTTGAAGACTGCCTGCCACTTCCGTCAGGTTGCCTCATAAATACAACAACATTATCAGCAGCAGCAACAGCATTATCATCAGCAACACCAGTTCTACTGCTGACTTTGTCCATATTTATTGGTACAGTTGAACTGTTTGTTTCTGAAGCTGAGAAATCACTGCAACACATTAAGAGCAATGCAATAGCATACAATATAGCATGATTACAAGGGAAGGGGAGTGGGGGGAGTGGGGGGAGTAGGACATTTACCATGGCATTTGCCTTAATTTTCAGTAGCTGCTGATGTGCAAAGCTAAACTAATAATAATGAATTTTAACATGTTTAATTATAGCACTGTTTGTCACCATTCGACTTCAAGCATTTAAAATTATATATTATAAACTGACCTCAGAAGCTGATTAATGCAAAATGCTGCTGCAGACTTTGGTTTGATGGAATAGTGTTCATGCAACCTCTAATTATTCCAGTTGCACCATCTTCTGTATTGCAGTTATCCCCACAGATGGACAGAAGGTATTCATCATCACAGAAGGAGATTCTGCTTCTTGTTCCTCTGGTAATAAAGATCACATAGACACTGTACCTGTGAAACCTTTTCCAGTATTTCAGTGGAAAATGTTGGAGAGAAGGAAGGGAACACATCTACTGCTGTCCTACTCCTTAGCTAAACAGTGGAACTCTCTCCCCACACATTTCGGCAACCTACCTAACCATACAAATTTCAAATCTCTACTCTCTCATCTTTCTTCCAAATGGGAATGCCCTTGCCATGCTCTAACTTAAACCCCTGCCCCCTCATTCCACCTTGCACTGACCCATCCAATTACCTCTACTATTACTTCATCCTACCCGAAACAATCCCTCCCCTACTAAAAACAAATTTTCTCTCTAATATCTATTATACTATACTCCCCAGTCTCAAATATACTATTACCCTCTCCATGCATAATATTTTCCTAACCTACTACTGGGTAGTAGCTATATATTTTGAAATGTTAAACTTACAATTGAGTTTATAATAAAAATATTCATTTTATGTAAATGTTGAGATTTCTGTATTGAATTATGTCTTTTCATTTTTGTAACATTGTAACAAGACTATTGCAAATATCATGGAGCTTATCTGTAAATGTTTAATTAGCTGTATAAACTATGTCCTTTTGTAACATGTGAAATGTAACTTGCAATTATTGTGGAGCTTTTCTCCCCGGGCCCCCATTGAAAATGGGCTCTTCTTGGCCCAGTGGACTTCCCTGGTCATCAAACTTAAATAAAAATAAAATAATAAATAAAGAGTTGACTAGAAGAATCATTGGAAATGAAGCAGAGACAGGATTTGGGCAACGGTGAAGAACAATAATAAAACCAGTAACATAATGTGAGATTACAATGCAATAATTATATTTGTAAAATATGACAGAACAAAAATCTGGAAATATTAAACCCTTTCAAAATGTGTTGGATTTGTGGGGGACTCTAACATATATGTCCTACTTCATGTCATTAATGTTCAGAAAAATGCTTTGGGGAGGGGAAGAGAGGGGAGAAAGCTAACTTTAACTAAAAAAAACATATTTTCTTAATAGTACTGTATTTGTGGTGCATGGTTTTCTTTGCATGCTATTTTTAAATGTAATGGGGGATTGTAAACAGGTGTTGTTTTTCTTTTTCTCCCCTAGTCCGTCTTTTTTCTTGTAAAGTTTTGGGAAATATAAGAACTGCAATGAAAAAAGGAGCCTGATTAAAAAGGCATGACAAAGTTAAAATGAATGTGCTTTTTTTCATTCTTGCATGGGGAAATTACTGATTAAGGACCATAGACTGATTAGTTTTAAGAGAGCACAAGTACATGAAAAAGAATATTGAATATTATGAGGCTTTTTTCTAGCAAATGCATGTATACTAAGTAGCAATTCTGCAGCTTGTCTTCATGTCTCCATGGATACAATCTGATAAAGAGAAACTGAAGACAGTCTGGTGGAAGGGGATTGGCTGAGGGAAAAGAAAAAAAGAAAAGAGAAATTGCATAGAACATAATGTTCTCTGCAGATAATCAGGGGTTTTCCCAGCTGTGAAAGCTTTAAAGATAATACAAAACCAATTAGACTTGAAGTAAAGTTTTCTCTTTTTTTTTTAAATGCAAGGGGATACTAATATAAACAAGTGCTTTTGTGCTTTTTTCTTTTTCTCCCTTCTTTTCTTTTTCTTTGTTAATTTTTAAGAAATGTAGGCACTGTAATGAAAAAAAAGAGTAAGAGAAGGGGGAGAGAGGAAGGGTCTAGTTAAGAGAGTATGAAAAAATAAAAATCAGTGTGCTTTTTCCCATGCTTTGATAAGGAAATGACTGGGTTAAGACCCTAGGCGTTATCCAGTAACAAGTTTATTACAAAGCATGTAAATGAAAAAGAATATTGAATATTATAAAGCTTTCTTTTGTAAACAAGGTACCCTTACCAGTTTTGTGTGTGATTTGCATATCACTAGAACACAATTTGATAAAGAGAATTGGCTTGAAGAAAGTGTTTACTGAAAGCATTCAAGTGTTTTCTCAGCTGGGAGAGCTATAAAGATAGACAAAATCGAATAGCACTTACTAATAACACAGGCTGTACCATGCATCTTAGCATGACTAACCTTTCTTTTTGGTTAACTCTAGCCTGTCTGTGTGGCTATCAACATAGAATGTTTGTTTTTATTTGGAAGCAAAAACGTCAATAATTAAAGATGTTCATGGTTTTGTGTGTTATTATTAAGTTAAAAGGTTTTTAGGGGGCTTGTTTGTTCTGTTTGAGGGCTTTCAAAAAATAAAGTTATGTAAGATGTGGCATAGGTGCAAATGGATATGACAAGAAACAACTATAAAAGACCAACCTGCCAAACAGTATATGCATGTAACATAAAAGTTGGAACTAGACATTTAACAAAAAGCAGTTATACATAATGGGTGGTAATAATAACTATATAAGAAAAAAGATGCTTTCTGTAATGTCTCTCAATTTGAATGTTCTTACAGATAAATATAAAAAGAAAGAGTAGTGAACTATATTAAAAAATGTAGAGTGCAAATAGTTATGCTGCAGGAGACACACCTGGAAGGAACTGAGCATGTGAATTTGACAAAGGTTTTTGGGATGGTTATTTTGCAAAATATCTGGGGAAAAGGAAAATAGGAGTATTTATATTAATTGCAAGAGTAGCTTCAATAGTGATAGAAGAGGGAAAACAGATAATAATGAAAGATACATAGTACTAAGGAGCTACTGGCTAGGGAGAATGATTACACTGGCATGCATTTACATACTACCTAAAACTGCTATAATGGAGCTTAAGAAAATTCTGGGAGAAATTATCAGCTTTCATCAAGGAGTATTACTTATAGGTGGAGACTGGAATTTGGTTTGCAGCAGTGAAGATGTGTCTGGGGGGCCTAGAAGGGAAAATATAACATGTTTGGCATGGAATATGTGAATTTGGTACTAGGAGTTCAGAGTGAATTTATATATTATTCACTGAGATACAAAAACTGGGCTAGGCTAGATAGATTTTATATCTTGCAGGAATATGTGCATTTAATTGAAGGTCTTGAAACACACCCAATAACTATTTCAGATAGTACACCAATAATAACTAAAATAAAAATGTGAGGTAATGAAATAAAAACGAGACACTGGTACTTTCCCACCTATAGTTTGAAAAGAGAGGAATTTAAAGAATAGGTTTTGGAATTAATTTAGGATCTACTAGAGAAGATATAATTTTCTTCTGAAAATGTAGATAGGGGTTGGGATAAAATTAAAGTGGAGTTTAAAATGAGGGTGGAAATAAAAGAAAAGGAGATATGGTTAAGAAGTAACAATAATTATTTAGTGGGACTGACAGTGTTAAAGTATTGTAAAACAGGGGCAATCTGTCAGAACAAGAAAAGGGGCAACTGCAGAATGCTAAACAGAAAATAAGGGATTACATTGATAATATGCACGAGTTTAGAAATATTTCTGTTAAGCAACTGTTTTTTGATAATAATTCTAGAGCACAAAAACTTTTAGCACAACAACTCAGGCAACAGAAAGTGTAAAGGGCTGTCACCAAGCTTGGGAAGCATATAACAAGGAAGATAACAAGAAATCCTGTAGAAGTATTAGAAATATTTCGGAAATTTTATGAAGGTTTGTATAAAGATGAGAAATATGGAAATCAAGAAAAGGTACAAATGGAAATGTTTATGGAAGAATTAAATGTGCCAAGGTTAGAGTTAGATGAGGCTCAATTACTAACAGTTAGGATAGGAAGAGATGAAATAAAATGTCTATGTATAACCAACCTATAGGAAAGTCCCCTGAAAAAGATGGTATTCCTGTGGAATCACCCCGGGGATCATGTCAGTTGCCCTGCTAGACAGGGTTCCAGGGAAGTAAATAGTGTGGGAAGAAATAGCCAGGGAATTGTTATGGCTAGGCTTGTATAGGCCCTAGGGCTGATAGCCTAGTACCAAACAATGAACCTATGAACCTATGGAAGTTTGGAAGTTAGGAGGGAAAAAATGATAAAGATGTGGAAGGTTTTGTTTAATAATATTTTAAGAGGAAGAGAAGTACCAGCATCCTGGAAGAAGGTGGTGGTAATGGTAAGACCTAAAGAGGGTAAAGATAAATCAGACCCAGCCAACTTCATACAGACCTATTTCAATACTAAACATGATTATAAAGTATGTATGTCTATAATGGCTAAAAGAATGGCAAAAGTGAAACCAAAATTGATAGATATGGATCAGTGTGGTTTTGTGGAGGGGAGGCAAACATTTGACAATATTAACAGATCATTGATAATCCAGAGGGAAGCAGAATGTAAGAACATACCACTTTTATTGGTGGGTTTTGATGCAGAGAAAGCATTTGACAGAGTAGACTGGGACTTCATAACGTGGGCAATGGAAGCATTTCCTTTCCCTGGTTCAATTATAAGGTTGATTAGAAGTGTATATGAAAGATCAGAGGTGAAAATTAAAGTGGGTGGGGTCTTCTCTGATAACTTCTGCTTGAGTACAGGAACCAGGCATGGTTGTCTGCTTTCCCTTTTGTTGTTTGCATTATATTTAGAATCATTGGCAAAGAAAGCAAGGGACTCAGAAATTCAAGGATATAGTTGGTATGGAAGTCAGGAAAAGCTGGCTCTATTTTCAGATGATATTATTTTATATATGACAAAACCAGAAAGGGACACTACAGTGTTGTGGAACATTTTAAGACAGTTTCATATCTTCTTGGGATATAAAATTAATGAACCTAAAACAAAGGCAATAGTGATAAATTAGTGATAAATTATGTACCCACACATGAACTGGTCCAACCATATTCATATTGATGGGGGCATGATAAAAGAAAGTATTTAGGAGTATGGATTAGAAATGACTCTGTTGTGGCAGCTAAGGATATGTGGGAAGAGACTCAACAGAAGTTAATACAAAAATTGAGAACCTGGAAGCTTTGTTATATGAATATGGATACTAAGATACAAGCCATTAAAATGTTTTTAGTCCTTTTAGTCTTATACACATATCAGGCATAGTTTTATCAATCAGAGGAGAAACTGTGAATAGCAATTAAAAAAGAGTTTAAGGATTTTTTTCTGGGAAGGGAAGACAGAATGGATCGAGTGAGAAAAGCTGATTCTTCCAATAGAACAAGGCAGACTAGGATTACCCAATTTGAGGGGGTATTTTAGAGCAATACAGTTAAGGCTCTTATACATAGCACAAGCAAAAAATTATAATTCAAAGTGGAAAGGAATGATGATACAGAGAGGAAGTTCAAGAAATAAGGAGAGATTGGGATTTTGAAAGCAGACTATTAAGGAGAACAACAAAAATCATACAGAGTATTATATTCATAAAATATCAGGGTCTAAGAACTAAACCTGCATGAGAATGGAGAAAATACATTCTGCCGATAGGCATGACTGTGGTTAGGTATACAGATAATTGGCAAGAGGGTGCTGGAATTTATTGGAGAAAACTGGCAAAGCAACCAAGGTATTTGAGCAAATAACTAGAAAGGGAAAGGTAATAGAATGGGAAGAGGCCAAGAATTTATTTGGACTGCAGGTTAGAGATTGCCTTCCCTATCAAGGATTGATATCAGAGTATAGGCAAAGAGAAAGAAATGGGGGTGTCCTAAATGAAAGAATGGCACTGGTAAAGTTTTTAATAGACTCTTAACACAGAAGCTGCTGTTAAAAAAGGAATCATTAGTAAAGCATATAAAATATTGCATGAGAATTATAAGAATCAAATAGAGGAGCTTAGAAAGGATTGGGAAGAAACATTAGACAAGCAATTCACAAAGAGACAATGGGGGATATATGTATATCTCTCAAATATACAACAAAGTCTAAAAGATTTAGGATCTTTACCTGGAAATGTTTACATAGGTATTTTTATACTCCAAGTAGACTCCAAAGAATTTTTCCTCAGGTGGATAGCAAATGTTGCAGGTGTGACTGGCAGGAAAGAGGTGGCTGGGAACATACTTTTTGGGAGTGTAATGACCTGGCAGACTTTAGGGATTCCCTTTAAACCACTCTGTCAGTGATGCTGGGTGAGTGGGTTGGATTGACTGGGAAGATGATTTTTTGAGCTATGATACAGAATCGGAATTTGATGTGAATGACCTGAGACATACCTCCCTGGACTACATGAAAAGAGACATGGAGGAGCTCTCCGATCTTGTAGCCTAGGCAGGTATGACCCTAGCCCTGAGTAGCATCCTGCCATCACCCAGAATGATCCACAGTACAAGGACAAAATGACTGACTTCAACAACTGGCTAAGCTTCTGGATTCATTCTAAGGGAATCCAGTATCTATCTGCCTGGTAAGACATGATCGACAGACCACGATGCTTTGCCAGAGATGGCTTGCACCTGTCACCCTTGGAATTCCAGATACTGGCTAAGGCTCTTGCCACCCCTATAGTGCCTTTTTTAGGCAAGGTTCAAATGACAAATTCACCACCGTAACAAGTACAAGCAAGCAAAATCTGAGGGTAATGCAACTCAATGCTAGAAGTCTAAACCTCAAAATGCACTCACTTGAGGCACTCCTTAAAATGGAGAACATCGACATCTATGCAGTGACAGATACCTGGCTCAAGGCTCCAGAGAACACCCCTGCATTACCAGGCTATAATTCATACCACACCTTTCAGCCACCTAACCTGGACCGAAACACTAAAGGCGGAGGCATGTCCATATTCATTAAGGATATCCACACCTCCAGGCTAGTTGCTCAGCATAATGCATCAGAGATTATCCAAGTGCAACTAACTCTGGTCAAGTCCACAATCCAAATTGTAGCTTACTACAGATCCCCCACCATGCCCCAGGATTCCCACTCCACATTTATTGATACACTGGAAAATATTAGGGTACAATCCAACACCCTAATAATGGGCAATTTCAACTACCCCACCATTAACTGGGAAAACTACTCATGTACCAACATTTTTGCTCAATGTTTTCTGGAATTCATAAATTCTAATGCCTTGGATCAACTTATCCACACCCCAACCAGGGGCAGCAATATCCTAAACCTGGTCATTACCAACATAGGAGACCAGTGTCCCACACTAGAGGTCAATTCTTCATTGGTCAGATCTGACCAAAAGCTAATCACCCTAGACATCCACATCCCACCCCACCCCCCATTAGGGAAACCACCGTAAAAAATTCCTCCAAAGCCAACTTCACGCTTCTGAAGACAGAAGTGGCAAACTTCACGACACCCATGCAGATGGACAATAGAGGTACGACTGTTGAATCCTACACAAATGCACTTTATAAGCACTTACACGAGTGCATGGCTCATGCTATCCCTAAAAGAACCAAGATGCTATCCTCCAAAAAAAGGAAGCCAATCTGGTGGTCCCCTGCCATAAACAATCTCTACAACAGAAGAAATAAACTGTTGCAAAAAAGAGTAAAATCCCATGATTGGAGGAAATCCCTGGTCAGCCTCAGTAAGAAGTTGAAATCCCTCATAACATCCTCCAAAGCTAGTTATGAAAACAAAATCGCCACTAATTCTAAAGACAACCACAAAGCATTCTATAGCTATGTCAAAAATCTCAATGGCAACACTCAAATCTGCTCTGAGTTAAAGCACAATGGCACTAGATATACAGAACCAACTGATATTGCCAACATCCTGGTAGATAAGTTCAGTGCTAACTTTACCCCCCTCTCACCCCCTAAAGGGCCCATCTCTATACTGGAAGAATGCAAAGTTCCTGTAATCATGACTGCACAGGTAAAAACCACATTATCCAATGCCAAGAACACAGGACCTGACAACATCCCAGGCTGCATTCTACATGAACTACAGAATGAACTGGCACCCCACCTAAGTACCATGTTCAATCATAGCCTCACCCCAGGTTTTGTTCCCAACTGAATGGTGCACAGTGATGGTTATCCCACTCCACAAAGGAAGAGCCACCATGGACCCCGGGAACTACCTCCCCATTAGCCTGATGAGCCTGGTCTGCAAGGCCATGGAACTTATAAACAAAGACATTGGTAATCTCCAAACTCTGGACCTCACCCAGTTCAGGTTTGTAAAAGGCAGATCATGTCTCCTAAACCTGATAGACTTCTTTGAAGCAGTCACCAAAGTCATAGACGAGGGTGATTCACACAGCCTATTTAGATTTCACCAAGGCTTTCGACACCATCCCCCACTATGGAATTATAGATAAACTAACTAAACTAGGTATAAATCCTTATGACACAAGATGGGTTGCCAACTGGTTCACTGACAGAACCCACACTGTGAAAGTAGCAGACTCCAAATCCGACTTCAGACCAGTGACAAGTGGAGTACCACAGGGTTCAGTCCTGGGTCCTTTCCTGTTTGGTATCTACTTCTCTGAAGTACAGGCTAACACAGAAGGTCTTTGGCTAATGAAGTGCACAGATGACTGCAAGCTAGGAGCCATAATCAAAACTCCTAATGATGTGGACATCCTACAAAAGGGCCTCACTGAGACAGATGCCTGGTGTCAAAGCCATGGGCTCAAACTCAATGCCAAAAAGTGGACTGTCATCCCCTTTGGTAAAAATTCTGTACCCATGAGCTACCACATAGGTGGTAGTCTACTTAACACCAAAAGTGTGATAAGAGACCTTGGGACACAGGTGGGCAGTAGTCTCTCCTTTGATAATCACATTGCCACAGTAGTCAGGAAATCCTTCTATGTGGCACACCTCATCACAAAAGGTTTCTCATCCAGGAAAAAAGAGGTCATTGTTCCCCTCTACTTGTCACTCATTAGACCTATTATAGAGTACAACACCCCTTTTGGTATGTACCTCACAAGATATCTACAACAACTGGAAAGGCCACAGAAATACCTCACAAAGAGGATTACTGCCCTCAAACAGATGCCCTATGCAGACCGTCTCAAAAAACTCCAGCTTTACTCCATTGCATATCGCCTACTCAGAGGCAATCTCTGCCTAATATGCAATGCTATGTCAAACCCAGAGCTGTTGGACATGCTCCACTTAAAGTAATCCCAATCCCTCCAAGCTACATGCTCTAGGGACCTAAACCTTGTCACCACAATAAACAGAACATGCTGGAGGGAGAGATTCCTGTCCCAGAGACTTCCCATACTCTGGAACAAACTACCTATTGATATAAAACAAAGCTCCTCATTAGCACTCTTCAAGAAAAATCTTGATGATTGGATGGGAAATAGGAAATTCACTCCGGGGATCACTTCTGTGGCTCTGCTCAACAGAGGCACAGGAAAGTAATTTTCTTGGGTGGCGAAAGCCAGGGTACCTTTTTGGCTAGGCTTATATAGGCCCTAGGGCCAAAAGCCTAGTACCTACCTATGAACCTATGAACCTAGACATAGTAAAGCCTTGCTGAATCTAATTATGGTGGCTGCCAAAAAAAGAAATTACTAGAAAATGGAAATCAAAGTCTAGACCAACTTTATGAGAAGTAGTGACTATAGTAACAGAGATTAAATAACTGGAATTGGGTTCTTTAGAAAAGGGAAGGAGCAAACTACATACAAAAAAAATGGGAATTGTGGGAACAATATATGCAGAGAAGGAATGATGTTTAAGAGGCAGGATTTGAATGAGCCATATAATGCTTAACTGACAATGACTAGATAGATTATAAGTGATGTATAATGTTTGCAACTACAGTTGTTTCAGTGGTGTCTGTGATGTATAATGTTTGCAACTAAAGTGGTGTCATATTGTTTGTTTTTTATTTATATAAATGTAAGATTACCTATGTCATATGTGATAATTTAAAAAAGATGTTTGTTGGGAAAAAAAAAGATTCAGAGCCCCCCCCACCCCCACCCACAGTGGTCCTGGAAATTGCATTCTGTGTGGTCTTGCTTCTAGCACATCCTGCCACATCCATTTGTCCTTTTCTTTTACTGTACCAGAGATCTGTTTTTACCTCCAACTGAATTGTGGGTCCCTGCCACCAAAAAGAAGCTTGTCATATGTCCTAAGTGCTACTATGAGCACACAATTTTCCTCAGGGCTAAAGTTACTATGTCGATGCCTGGATCCCTTATTCTCCATCTGTACAACACAGGAAAAATAAAGTAAAAGGGCTACAATCAGATACTTGCCACACTACCATCTGGATGACATTAGCTCTTAAACTATAAACCACTGGCCTGCATCCCTACCAACAAAAATAAATAAATGAGCAGATATGTGATTTAAAAGTGCACAACTTTAGCTTATTAAATATGATGAAAGCAATTACACCAAAATCTAAATGCAGTGCCATGTATTTCTCCCTGACTGACAGTAATAAAACAATACTTTCACTACACATGTATTTCTGTCTTCTGCACAGTACACATTCTCTACTGCAGTAACCAATTTTCAGATATATGGACAACCCAACACTTCTGAAATTATGTAATGATAACTTATTACAATTTCAATGAACAGCACCACATATGAAACAACTTGCAAGCACTTCACCATAATTACCAGTCATGCAATGGTATCATTAAATACACACTCTAGTTCAAAATACGTTGCAACTGACCTTTAAAACATTACATCAGCAATGTTAATTTGCCTGTTAATAAGTATTCATTCATTTATAAACCTTTCCTTACTTTTTTTTTTTACTTCACTTCTTTTAATTTTTTTTTTTTTGTTTGTAAACAAATTACAATACAGTAAATTTAAATTACAATTCAAAATAAAAGAAAATAGTTAATAACTATAACAATATGTACAATATTTACAGGTGGTCCAATGAAAAGGATTAACCAACAAAGTTATAAAGAGGAATAATCCCATAGAACAAATATATCCTTTACTGGCATATATTCACATAAGTCCATTAGTTTATGACATTTCAATTTCATGTAGAAGAAATTATATCCTTTTGTAATGTGTCTATAAGTATTAAGATTTTATTCCAAGGATTGTCTGTCCAACGTCTGGGAAAAATTCTTTCTTCTTTGACTTTTATTTCTTTTTGTGCAGATTCCTTTAATAGAGATATGAAGTCTTCATAACTTGGAGGGACTGTGGCTTTCCATTTTCTTGTTATACATTTTCTGGCTACAGCCAGAATAGACCATAGAAGATATTGATCACTTTTACTCATAGTTACTGAGTCATCTACATTCAGAAAAATTAAAGATTTTGTTAGAACAAATTTGTCATTATAAATGGCTTGAAGAAATCTATTAATATCTTCCCAGAATTTTTTAATACAATCATAAAACATATGTATCCAATCTGCCTCGCAGTTTGAAGCACATCTCCAGCATATGGGCTTTTGGATAGGGTCAAATTTGGCTATTTTATATGGTGTATAAAAGGCTCTATGTAAAAATTTCCATGTAAAGATTTTCCATATCTGAAAGTTTGAGGTTAGCTTAACTGACAGCAAAAGGTCATTTATACCTTCAGGTGATAGATTTATTGTCAAGCCCTTTGTTAAAGTGTTCACAACATTTTGACCTATTTTGGTTTTATACACTATTAAAATGTTGTATAATTTAGATATAGAAATTAGCTTATTATGCTTTCCATAAATCATTCTTTGCATATATTTTATGAATTTAGGTATAGTATTAAAGTTTGAATCATTAATAATTCTACATAAATCACTTGCATATTGTAATATTTTTTGGAGTTCTATTCTGTCTATTTCAAATATACTAAACTCATTTATTACTTGTTGGGTGGTTAAAGTACTGTGATTATTCAAACATTGAAACCAGTAAATAAAGTTATTGGATTCCCAATTAATGAGTGTTTTTTCTTGGATTTTTTCTTTAAAATTCTTTGATGTTTTAAATGGTATTAAGAGTTCGAACCATAATTTTATGTCTGGATTTGTAATTATAAATTTTCTAAATAGATTATAAATATTATTCAAATATGATAAATTAGTGGGCTTTGTTGTTTTATTTTGTAAGTTATTACATAGTACATGCCAAAATATGTTATTATAATTCTCCAAATCCATATTTTTTAATATTTTGTTTTCATTTAAGAAAAAAGTTATATGTAAAAGTTTCCATGCAGATGAATAATTTGGATTTACCCAATTTAGTATAAGTTTAATGATGGAAGCTTTAATATACGTTTCTATGTCTGGAAATTTAATTCCTCCCAAGTCTCAGGGTCTAATATGATGTGAGAAAGCAATTCTATTCTTTTTTGGATACCAAAGAAAATCCATTAAAAGTTTCTGTATTGTTTTTATAATTTTTTATCTGGTAAAATAGGGATTGCTAATGCTATATAGTTTATTTGTGGTAGTAATATCATTTTTATTAACTGTAACCTATCTTCCAATTTTAACATTAATTTATTCCAGCTATTAACTTGTTTTTGAATTAAATTTTGGATTTTATTATAATTTAAAGTCATGGTAGTATCTATGTTTTCAGATATAAGAATTCCTAGATATTCTAGTGAAGAAACCTTTTCTCCAATTATTTGATATTTATTCAGATGTAAGTCATCTATTTTATTTAGAAGTATATGTTTTAATTTGGATTTATTGAAACAAAGACTTCTACTTGTTTCTCTAATTCTTGTATGGACTCTTTATTTGGTTTTAAAGTCAGCAATATATCGTCAGCAAATGACATGATTTTAGAATTAAATTTGTTGTAAAAGTTAATTCCTTCTATTTTTAGATAACTTCATATTGCAGACACAAATAATTCTATCGCCAGGGCAAACAGTATGGGAGACATAGGGCAACCTTGCTTAGAGCCTTTAGTTATTTTAAAAGCTTCCGAGGTAAATGGGCCTAATTTTACATAAGCCAGGTTATCTTTATTTATATTCTTTATTAAATTTATAAAGTTTAATGGGAATTCAAAAAGTTCCAAGATTTTAAATAGATATTTCCAGTTTACAGAATCAAATGCTTTCTCTATATCTAATGTGATTATAAGAGCTTCTGAATTATCTCTGTTCAAAGCTTCTATAATGGTTAAAATTCTCTGAATATTGTCATATGTGTGTCTTTCAAATATAAAGCCTGTTTGGTCTTCATTTATGACTTGAGTCAGGGATTTCTTAATTCTATTTACTAAGATAGACATAAAGATTTTATAATCATTATTAAGCAGAAAGATAGGTCTATATGAGCTACATTGGGATGGATCATTTTTATCTTTTTTTATAGGGGTAACTAGTGAATATTTCCAAGATGGTGGAGTAATAATTTGAGTTTGAATATCATTTAGCATGTTATGAAGTAGAGAAATTGCTGAATTTGGAAGAATTTTATATAATTCCATTATTATTCCATCCATTCCTGGTGATTTGTTGTTTTTACTTACTTTAATTATATCTTTTATTTCTTTTATGGAGATATGCTTGTCCATTTCTACTTTTAATTGGTCAGGTAGTTTTTTTATTATTTTTTTTTTTATAAATTTATTAAGGAATTATTAAATTTCAGATCTGAAAATGAAATATTATTATCATTATTTCCATAATGCTTAGCATAATAGAACTTAAAAGCTTCAAGAATATCATTCACATCAAAGACCTTTTTTTCCCTTTTCCTTCATGTATTATATTTATGATGTTATTTTCTAAGTTCTGCTTTTTAATTCTCATTGCTAGATTATGTAAGTGCTTTGGTGAAGTTGAAATTGAGGCAAATTTTAGTTTTTCCAAAGCTAGATTTGTTTTATGAGTGAGGAATTCATTGTATTTTTTATTTAAATCTATAATTTCTTTTTTTTTTCCTGAGAATCTACTACATCATAAGAACTTGTATTTATTTCTGTTATTCGTTTTTGTATGTTGTGTAATTCAGATTCCCATTCCTTTGTTTTATTTTTAAACCATCCTATAATCTTGCCATACAAAAAAGCCTTAAGTGTATCCCAAGTTATTATATTATTTGTATCTTTAATAGGATTTGTTTCTAAGAAATATTTGATTTCTGAATCTAGCCAAGGTTTAAACTCTTTTAATTTAAGGATGTAAGCTGGTATTCTAGTTACAATGTTTAGTCTTTTGAAATCAATTTGTACTTTAAGAATTAAGGCATTATGGTCTGAGAGAGGACATGAAATAATAGAAAATGTTGTTATCCTACTGTTTAAATCAGAGGAGACAAATATTTTATCTATTCTTGTTTTAGTATTAAAGCGATAATCGCTATGTGTATAACTTAATGAGTTAGAATCTCTAAAATTAAATGTATCTATCAGATTTAAGCTTTCTAACCATCTCTTGAAATATTTACTTATGGGTGTGAGATGTAACTTTCTTTTATTAGTTGTTTCAAAGTTATCTAGAATACAATTGAAATCTCCCCCGTTATTATCATACCTTTGTTTACTTTGTTAATTAATTCTATGTGTTTTTTAACCGTAGACAATCCTATTCCAGGAATCCAGTAAATATTTATTAAAGTCCAAATTCTATTTTGATATTTTATTATTACAATTGATATTAATCTTTCTATATCTTCATGTTTGTAAATGATCTGTGGAATAACTACACTTCTTTTCCATAAAATTATAACCCCTCTTGTTTTTTTTTTTTTTTTGTATAGGGAGTGAGAAAGAATTAGATAGTCACTAGATTTCCATGTGAAATTATCATCTATTTTAAAATGAGATTCTTGTATAAATATGATTTGTGCTTTTTGTAATTTCAAATATCTTAGAAAATTCGACCTTTTTATAGGATTATTTAAACCATTAATATTTATAGATAATAAAGTTGTGTCTGTCATTTTTATAAGTATTTATTTGTACTTTTGGATTGTTTGTTCTTGAAATTTTGTTTTACCTTGGAAATTAATGTGTTTTGAGTGTTAGATTTATCTTTTCTTTTAGAAGTTATTTTGAAATGAATATATTTATTTCTATTTATGTTTAAAAAAAGTTTCAAATTGGACCACTGGAAAATGAAAAAGTTGAAAAACATTGCGTTAACGTATTTTGAATAAACAATTAATGATTTTGCCATTCTAAATCCCAAACATGAAGTGTCTAGCACCTCAAATCTGTTTGGACTTAAAAGTTCAAACATATTTACCCTCAATAATAATAGTTGCATTAATGAGGAAATGTTGCTTTAAATTGAGCTCCTCATTAAGAAAAAAAAAAGAAAACTAAAACCAGAGAACATGATGCACTTATTATGTAAATAACATATATGTCTAGTCTGTAAAGTTTTGTTCATTACAAATTAGATTCTAAAATGAGATATTATTTCCAATTGCAAACAATTTTAAATAAGACATTTGTTAATTAATTACTTTAACAATGTATTAGATGTTCATTTTTCATTAATATTATGAAATTTTTGCAAATTACCAATTGTAGTTAATATATTAGCAAATGGCAGGTAATTAATGTTCATTAGTGACATTTAACATTGTTATTAATAATAAAAAGAAGTAGAGTGAGTATGATAGATAGATACTGTTTAAAATAAAAAGGATTTTTTTACATATTTTTAGATCTATATAAGGTATTACATCAACATAGTAAAGTTAATTAATATATAGCTAACCACTTATCAAAACCAATTAAAATACTTACAGACCATAATATTCATTTATAAGATTTAATATAATAACAGTTAGAATTAAAGCAACATTTATAATGCTTTGCATAAAAGCATTTTCTCATTCTTCAGTTAATGTCAGTTTTATAACTCTGATAATTCCACAATCTAAAATTAATAAAATGTGTAAGAGGTTTCACTCTTAAATTACTTATATGTGACCTTTTTGTAGTTCTGTTATTAGTAAGTTATTATTCATAAGATTTTCTCTATTAAGTTCAAGTTGAAGATCACACATATCAGAAATTGCTTTTTGCTTATCACAAATGTAGTGAGCGCCTGGTAACTAGTAAAAGGTCTCATCTTATATGTTAAACTATAAAACAAAAAAGAAAAAGGTCAAAATTAGAATTATACTTGCAAGAGAAATCTACCTTAATAATGGTGCGATAGCACTCTTGTCCCATAACTAATCATTTATAATAATCATTTTACGTATAGTATTTCTTTTATACAATAACAAGCATGATAAAGCAATCTTTAGATAAATGAATGTATAATTCCCAGTAAGCTGACACTCAGGATCTTTTTTTTTTCTTTCCCTTCCCTTTTCCTTCCCTCTTCTTCCATTTCTATATAACTTAATAACTATAAATAACTTATCTAATACAGTGTCAGTTAGATGTGTTCACAGAGCGCATGTATTATACTTTTACCAGACACTCACCCACTAAGACACAACAGTATTTAAATGATTCACTATCTTTCTTGTTATAATAGCGCTTTCTTCAAAGCAGATCTAGCGCTATACTTGCATGAGATATTAGCTGAGTTTGATAGTAAACCATAAAATTTTTAATAAAATATGAAAGAATATTTATAAAACGTGAAAATAATTGAAGCAAACACTTCCTTTACTGTAATCAAAACAGCAGTGTTAAGGAAAAGAACTCTGCGATAGTGCGTGTTTACGTGCCATCTTGTGGCCAGTAACTTAAATTACATCTAAACACGCTAGGATGTATCGCGTGCTTATGATTGTGAACGGTGAACAACTTTTCAGACAAAAAAAACTGAAAAAGCCAAGCAGAAGGCTCATGGATACTGTCCACCCTCAGATAATACAATAATGTTCTGGATACATCCCAAAATGTTCACGAGTGGTTCCATTTTATAATATTTTCATCAATATACTTTACATTAATTCAAATTAACAAATTCTAAATGTGTACCTCTAAGCAACATAGATGCATTCACCAAGAACAACAATATTTATTCAGGCAATGATAGCGCACTATTCTAGTAACCAAATACTTGTATAGAGAAGAAACAGCAGTGTTAAAGAGGAAAACTATGCAATAGTGTGTATTTACACGCCATCTTCTGGCCAGTAACTTAAATTACATCTATGTACGATTAAATATCTCGCGTGCTATGTATGAAGCGGTGAACAACTTTCCAGATAAGAAAACTAAAAATAACTGAGCAGAAGGCTCGTGGATGTTTATTTACTTTCAAATAATACAGTAATATACTGAATGCATCTAAAATGTTCATGAGTGATTCTATTGTATAACATTTTTATCACTATACTCTACATCAAATTAAATCAATTAATTTTAAATGTGCACTTTTAAATAACATAAATGTAATTACTAAAAATGATAATATTTATTCAGGCATTGATAGTGCCTTAATTTATCAACTAAGTAGTTGTATAGAGAAAACCATTTAAAAAGACAGTTTATATTAAAAGTTTAGTGACAAAAAAAAATGTCTAGTAAACTTCATTGGTTATTGTTTTCAAGTATTCAAAAAATAAATATATACTTCAGGGCTTTAGTAAATTATTAATTAGTACTAAAATTTAAGTATTATATTAAACTAAACAACTAAGAAAGAAAAGAAAAAAACTGCTTTATACTAGTGTAATGTTTAGTTTTAATATATTATAATCATACCTTAGTTGATACTTTGAGAGAAATAGTATCATCAGAGTTCTTTTTGTCAGTCTTTTGTTTCTTTTGTTCTCTTGCCTCCGACCAGATATTTTTTCCTGGAGCCCTTTTTAAAGAAGATGAATTTATCCAGTCCATTTCATCAGGTAGTGGAATTATGTTATTATTCTTTATGAAAGATGTGGCTTCCTCTATGCTGTTGAATGTTCTCATGTCATTGTTATATTGGATTCTTATTTTGGCTGGATAAGAGAGCTGCGCTTTGATTTTATGTTGTTTTAAAAGTTTTACTAATGGCCATGTTTTCTTCCTTATATCCAGAACTCTTGTTGAATAATCATTATCAAATCTTAATAATGACTGTTTATACATAACAGGACTTTTCCTCCATGCAGATCTCAGTATAAGCTCTTTGTCCATAAAAGAAAGAAATTTAACTACTATGGATCTTGGAGCTGATTTAGAAGAAATAGAAAGTGTCTTACCAATAGCTCTGTGTGCTCTTTCTATCCCGTAAGATAAGCCTTCTTTTAGTCCAAGAACTTCAGGAAACCAAGAGTTCAAGAATGAGATAATGTCGTCACCTTCGGATTTCTCTGGAAGACCAAAAATCCTTATATTTGTTCTTCTTTCTCTATTCTCTATATCATCTACTTTATTTATTAACCAAGTGTTCTGTTGTAGCAGAAATTGAGTATGTAGTTCATCTTCTTTTAACCTTCTATCAACATCACTTAAGGAAGTCTCAATGTCTGATATTTTTATTTGTTGCTGTTGTAAGATTTCTTTAAAAACTTCTGTTTGTTTTTGGCAGTTATCCTTAAGACTTTCTAGATTTTCAGTAAATCTGTCCATTTTTAGCGATAAGTCCAGCAAAGTAGCAGATATCTGTTGCATCTCTTTTTTTATAATAGAGTCTGAATGTGAATTCTTGGAGTTACTCATCTTCAAACAGTTTGGAATGTCCTCTGTAGTATTTGACAGGAAAATTTCAGAATTTTTTCTTCAAAATTGGTAGCTTTGTTATAAATTGCTTCATCTTCAATATTTACCCAAATTTTTTTAAATATATTTAGTTTTTCCTGTATTTTCTAGTATGAGTATGAAGAGCTCAAAATTAAGCTGCTTTCAGTTAGCCATTAGGCTCCACCCCCCTCTCCTTTCCTTACTTTTTGATGTCTGTGGTATCCTATGTAATTTGTTGCATATCTTAGCTATTCAACAGTCAATATGGTGCAGCTCAACCTTGCAGCATAAATCCAGGCCAATTTACGTTTAGTATGCAAATTACACTAATTTATATGCATGTCTATGAATCATACTATAATGCGAACATATTACAAAGTACATCAGCTTATTCGAGATTTTCATGGATTGTGACTGTGTGCATCCCACAGTACATGAATGAATCTAAAACAGCCATGGATGCACTGTGGATATTTATGAACTCTGCAGCAGTCCACAGCAATTCCAAGCTGTTCATGAACATGAACTGCTTGGCCTACAATAGTCAATATAAGAACATACGTGTAAAATTCAAAATGGAGTCATCTGAATATCAGGTTGAAATCAGTCTGAAAGTTAATTCTTGGCCATCTAAGTCTGTCTGTCAAACTCTAGCAAGTGATACATATCAAAAAGCCCTACAAATAATGCATCACATAAGTATTGTTATTTCTTTCTCCACCACCTTTAAAAAAAAGTGTAGAAAAAAAAAGACATAGGTCCCACATCACTGCATGACACCTTATTCCACTACAGTAAGACAGAAAAAATGTAAAGTTATGAAGAAGTAGTGCTGGCAACAATTATTATTATAGATAAACTTAGAAATAATCCATTAGTAATTGTATAGTCAGATAAGTGTTTCCCTTTAAGAAAACACTGTATGTGACAAGCCAGTTCTGGTTATACCAAACCTGGTCTAATGAGCATGCTAATAAAAAAAAAAAGAGTTTGGCCAAGGTGATGTCACACCCAACAGGGAGTGGTACTAACCCTGCTTAATACAGCCATAGCTGGCATTAGGCACTTGTGAAACCCGTGGCTGCGGGGAGCCCCCAGTTATCTCCCCATAAATGAGGGTCCCTATCCAGCAGCTGTGGGTTGCTCCATCCATTACTTTCTTGGCTCGGCACCTCGTGGACATCCGCATAGTTCCTTGATGTCACTGCTCAATTATAAACTTTTTCCATTTTTTTTTTTTTTTTTTGTTTGTGATTTGCCCATAAGCTGCACTCAATCAGGTCCGCTTCAGTGAAGCAAGGGATCTGATTGGCTGCAGAAGCCAGGGAACTAAGTTCTCATTTTTTTTCTTTTTTTTAAAACAAGGAAGTGATAAAGCAGGGGCCTGAATGGTCCTTGAAAGCACTTCCTGTATAAACTGCATTTACAAAGCATGTGTGGCTAATAAGGATTACTTCTCTTGTTCTTAAACATAGGAATTTTCATTTTAGCATACTGGTGGCTTGGACCAACATAAGGATGGACTACATCAGAGAACGGACCAACAGTGGATTCAAGCCTTTGGAGCAGTCGTGGTCATTGGCGAACACTATTTTCAACTGTCCTTCTAAGGGCAATTTCTAAAAGGTCTGGAAACTGTCCTTTTAAGGGTAATTTAAAAAGGACTGCAGTGGTCTGGAGGGAAAGCAAGCAGAGCAGGTCAGTCTTCAGAAATGAAGAGGGAACAGAGGACTGGAAGCAGCCTTCTGTTAGCATAAAAGGTAAGTTTTTTGGTTTAGTTTTAACTTTATTTTTTGTGGGGAGGTAACCTAGGGAGGTGATTGCATTACTTTTTTTGTGCATATTTCTTCTGCTAAGAGGACTGGGGGGTGAGGGCTGTGGCTGTACCAGTTTTATTTTGCTTTTGTGTAAAGTTCTTGTGCTAGGAGGATTGAAGGGGTGAGGAGCTGTGGCTGTACCAGTTTTATTTTACTTTTGTGTAGAGTTCTTGTAGTAAGATTATGCGAGGGGAAGGGCTATGGTTTCACTTTTGTGTAGTGTTTTTGGTAAGAGGATTGAGCGGGTGAGGGGTTGTGGTTGTACCACTTTTATTTCACTTTTGTGTGGCATTCTTTTGCTAAGAGGATTGGGGGGATGAGGGGCTGTGGTTGTGTTATTTATTTTACATTTGTTTACTGGATAGTCAGACTGGGATAGAACCCATTTTCAGTGGAGGCCTGGGAAGAAAAGCTCCCTATGGTAACATTTGTGAAGGCAGCATAGCAATTATTTATACAAAGATAATTATCTGTTATTTTTTACTTATCTTAGTACACAAGTAGTAGAAATATGTAAAATAAATATTGTTTATCTGTTTTTACAGGGGACAATATAAGGGAATGTGAGCTGTGATATACATTTAATTTTGATTGCCAGTTGGTTAGGAGGAGAGCGTGTGAGTTAGCTATTGGGGGCAAGAAGTAGAGTAGGTTTGTTATTTTTATAGGTAGCATCTATGCTGTATGTGTAATGAGGTGGAGAGAGAGAGGGATAGGGGTGATGAAAAGGAGGGGAGGTAGATGATGAGACAGAAAAGGATATTGGAGTTTGCTAGACCAGGGATAGGTGGGCAGTCTTGTGACATGATGTCTAAGTGAATATTTTTTAAGAGTATGGGGTAAGTGGTAAAGACTGGCTTATTTCAGCCTAGACTGGGACATGAGCTGTTGCATGGTAGATGTGGAACATAAGTGTAGAGTCATCAGCATACTGGATTGTGAATGCTAGAGAATTGGCGGTATTGAGGATGCTAGTAAATCCACTAAACTGAAGTGGACCAAGGATAGAGCCTTGTGGGAATCCTAATGTGACTGGGAGTAGAGGGGCTAGATCTTGAAGCCATTTTATTGCCTGTTTATGATTTATTAGGTAGCTTTGGAACGATTTGAGGGCTATGGGGCTGAGATTAAAGTTGGCAAGAGTAGTTAGTAGTTTGTTCTGAGAGACTGTGTCAGTGGCCTTTGACAAATCTAGAAAGACATATGATCCTATTTTACCTTCATTTCTAAATTGATGGTGTTGGTACAACTGAGGAGGTCAGTTGTACCATGAGGCCTGAAGCCATATTGGGATTTGGCAAGTAAATTATTGGCTGTGAGATACTGCAGAACCTGAGAATGAATGCATCACTCTAGGAGTTTAGATAGTGGAGAGAGGACTGCTCTGGGCCTATAATTTGTAAGTTCTGTCGAGTTTCCACTTTTGTTAAAAGGTATAATGTGTGATATTTTCCAAGTGCTTGGGACATATTGCACAGTAATGAACCTATTAAGTATTGTGATATGGTAAGAAATGGCTTTAGTTACTATTTTTTTAAATTCCGCTACTAGATTATCAGCTACATTTGCAGTAGGTTTGAGTTGTTTAGGAGTTTTTCAATGGTCTTTGTGGAGATGGGCTGGAAGGAGAATGTTAAGCTATTATTGTTGGTTGAGATGTCGATTGATGTTAGGTGGTTTGTTGTTTTTGGTTAGTGATAGAATGCTGTCAGTGAAATACTTTAGTGTGCAGTAGTGGCAGCTGTGATTTTGAGTATATTAGGAAGGGAGGTTGAGGTTTTGTCAGGTTGAAGGATGTTGTTAATTGTCCAGAACTGTGGTGGATTTTTGGTTTCCAGTGTAAGTTGGTGTAATCACTTTGTCTTGGTTTATTTGATACTTTGTTCCTAATTTGTTGATAGGCTATTTTCCTTTTGTCCAGAATTCCTGTGCTAAGAGGATTGGGGGAGGGTGAGGAGCTGCGGTTGTACCAGTATTTTACTTTTGTCCATTATTCTTGTGCTAAGAGGGTTGGAGAGTGGGCTGAGGGCTGTGGTTGTACCACTGTTTTACATTAGTCCATAATTTTTCTGCTAATAGACAGAGAAAGGGAAACTTGTCTGTAATGTCCAGATGCAGTCATGTGGTTGGGAAGGTAAGGTAACCTAGGTAGATGATTGCATTACTTTTTTGTGCAGAGTTCTTGTGCTAAGCAGATTGGGGAGGTGTGGGGAGTCAGTTGTGCACAAGAATTTTCATTATCTCATTTTTGTTTTGGCGAATTGTGCTGAAAAATTGGTAGGGGGGATAGGGGCTGTGAGAATGCTGTAGACGGTACAGATGTTTTAATGTGTACAGATACAAACCCTGTTATGCCAGTATTTGTGTATATCAGCTGTGTTTACAACTATCCATAATGCTAAAAATTTGTTCTATAACTTTTTCCTCTGTCCAGAATTGTGCTGAGAGGTTAGTGGGGGGCTTAGTGGCTGTGAGAATGTAGCAGAATGTATAGATGTTTGCCTGTGCATTATGCTAGTATTGTGCATACCAATAATGTTTATAACTATCCCTGATGCGACGACTTTGTTCTGTGACACTTTTTTTGCTTTTTACATAGCTATGTTGAGAGGTTGACAGCATGGTTAGGGGCTGTGAGAATGTTGCACAGTGCTTAAGTGTTTGCCTTGTATTTTTTTTTGTTAAACTCAAGTCACGCAATGTATAAGCATGTTGTTACTGTTACACTTTTGTCTTGTTTTTTTTTTACCACTTCATCCAGAATTGTGCTGAGATATTGGGGGTTAGGTGCTCTGAGCATTCTATGGAATGTACAGATGTAGTAGTAATGCATGCTAATGCACAGTTACATGTTTGCCTGGTATTTTCAGTCTGTTCCTCATCAAAAATGTGAGTTCACACAATGCATGCTACTGCAAAGTGCTCTGCCATTTTTAATTCATAAGTACGTTGCTTAAAATGCCTAATGTTGGGACAGAGGTTAGCAGCTGTGAGAATGTTGCAGAAGGTATAGATGTTTGAATGCATACTAATACAAACCCTGTTACGCTAGTATTGTGTATACTGGCAATGTATAACTCACTGATGCAATGGCTAATTTTTTTCGTTGTCCGTAGTTATTATGTGGAGTGTGGTTAGGGCCTGTAAAAATGTTGCAGTGTTCCAATGTTTGCCTGGAATTTTTTTTTAATGTGGGGTCACATACTATATAAGCACACTGTTAATGCTACACCTTTGTCTTTATTTTGTTTTCACTTCATCCAGAATTATTGTGCTAAGACTTTAGAGGAGGTGAGAATTCTGCAGAATGTACTAATGTCTTAATACATGCTAATGCAAACACTGTTCTGCTATCTAAGTTTATAGCAGTATTTTAAACTATCCCTGATGTTACGCCTTGCTCTGCAGTTATTTTTGGCTGTTTGTATTATATTGAAAGTTTAGGAGGTTGATGGGGCCTGCAAGAATGTGCACAATGTCCAGATGTTGTTTTGTTTTTTTCTTCCACAAAACTATGGAATCATACAACACATGCTGCTGGGAAATCTTATTCTAGTATCATTATTAGTTTATAAGCCCAAGAACCAGCACGTCAAAATCTACTGCCAGCCATTAGTGGACCGGAGTTCCGCTGTGGCGAGCCCTAACCAGGAAAAGCCGAAAGAAACAAACAAACTCTAATGCCTTGTCTTGTGGTAGTTTTGCTTCATACAGACTTATGGCAATGTTTAAAACTCCCTTGTTATGCCTTTATTCTGTGTTTGGCTTTTCTAGAATTGTTAAACTGATAGGTTAGGAGACAGGTAGGGCTGCTAGAATGCTACAGTGTTGCACAATGTGTAAATGTTTGTCTGGTAATTTTAGTCTGTTCCTCATCAAAAAATGTAGGTTCATGCAATGCATGCTCCTTCAAAATCTGTTCTAGTTAAGTACATTGTTTAAATGCCTAATTATGCCTTTGTATCATTGTTTTAATTTTGTTTACTTATATATATATATATATATATATATATATATATATATATATATATATATATATAATCTATTTATTTATTTATTTTATTTTATTTTATATTTGTTGACCGGGCTAGTCCAACTGGATATATGTCCATTTTCAGTACAGGCCCAGGGAGAAAAGCTCCAAGCATAGGCAACAACATAACATACAATATATACAATAGTAAAATGAATAGCAGAACATTGTTGAGATTGTAAATATGGAAAAACTAATACAGAGTTGTTTATGGGATTTAGCTAACATCTGAGGAAGTCTAGCTATTTAGCGGATGAAAGCGCTTAATGTAATAAATTGATGGTCGATTATCTGTTGATGCTTTCTTTTTATTTTAGTTATTTAGCTAACATCTAATACAAATAGCAGACAACACTGAAAGAAAAAAAAACATAAGCTAATATAAAAATTCAAGTACTAAGAAGGAAATCTTGTTAGATACTAGTGAGATGTTAAATAACTGGTAAATACAGGTCAGCATCCTAGTACAATAAATTAGCAAAGTATGGGGAGAGCACGATTGGGGAGAGAGATATTAGTCATATATACATACGTATATCTATATATATATATATATATATATATATATATATATATATATATATATATATCTATATGTAAAATACAAATATATATATATATATATATATATATATATATATATATAGATATATAAAATTAGAAAACTGTGTTAAATAGAACCAATTGTTTTGTTTAGGTTGGCTTGTGATTAGTGTTTAAAAACTGATAAAAGAAGCATTGGAAAGTCAGCCTGAAAGTATGAGATGCTTTTAAATTGGTAAGACTGTTGGCAGTTTTAAATGAAATAGTGTACGCTGGTTGAGATACTTCAGTATTAGCAAGGGGAATGGGCCTGAGATGGGTTCAGTCCTCACTGTTATCAACAATCTGTGGGCATGCATGCTTACATTTCTTACATTATTAAATTATCAAATTGTAGGGAAGAAGGAATTGCTGTCACTAGTGAATTGCATTTGGTGTCGTATTGGAGATTGAATCCTTAGCCTTTACCATATGCAAACTGAAAGTGAGGTTGTGCCATCTCTGAAATAACTGTAAAATGCAGATTGAGATGTGATGTTTTAGCATAGGTATGACAAAACAAGGCTGAGGTTGAGCTGTTTAAGAAATGTTGATCACAGAAATCAAGAAGTGTGGCATTTTTGAACATGAAAAGCTGCTGAGCAGTTCTTGATTTAATTTTTTTTCAGTATTTCAGTGAGTTTGATCGAATGAGTCAAGGAATTAATGGGGGTGTAGATTCACAAAAATTGAGAATTTGCAACTCCTTCAGTGTCCTGTTTTTTTTTTTTTCTGGGTGTAGGGATGAGAGAAGGCCTTAATTTTTCTCTCTCAGAATTTTGAGACTGTGGGGGGGATTCAGTAATCCTCCGAGTAAGACTAGCCAAGTCTTACTCGGAGACTGCCATTTAAGACTATGACGTCAGCACGTCAGGCATATGCATGAGGGCACTGACTCAACTGGAAGGCTTACACAGAGCGTGTAAGACTGCAGGGAGCGTGTCGGACTGCCGAGCAGTCCAAATATCCACGCCCCTGCAACCATATAAAGTGAAAATGACAAATGCAATGAGCGAGTCCACTGAAATGTACACATAGCAAACAGTACACATCCCCACATACTAAACCCCTTTGTAAATTTAAAATGTAAACTAAATTTTTTTTTATAATTCCCGATATAGCTGCCCGTATTTGCGCGTGTTTGCGCAGGTGTGCCCATTGCTTAGCTGCAGTTAGCAATTTCGACATCGAAGAGCATAATAAGAAATGTTTATGCAAATCAAACCAAATAGCAACAGCGTAGTGATAGAGCGTTCGCACAAAGAGGAGACATTCCCGGTTCTAGTCCCACCACTCCCCTGTCTATTTTATGTTTTAAATTAGTATATAAAATAATTCCTGACATATATGAATGAAATTTTAGTAACAAGCATTGAAATGGCCTATGTATTAGTGAACAAAATGTATACATAGAAAGATAAGTAGGTGAGCAGCAATAAGGATATTGACATATAATTGCCCATAGCTAAGCAGCGTTTTACCTAGCACAATATAATTGCCCATAGCTAAGCAGCGTTGTACCTAGAGCAATATAATTGCCCATAGCTAAGCAGCTCTTTACCTAGCGTAATAGGTTTGCACGGAGTTGCGCACCGCACTAACCAGTGCACCATCGGGCAATGTGGAGCAATGTAGTGCAAAGTGGCCTAAACACAGCCACACCCCCTAGCCTGTCTGGACAGTAGTAAAATTAAAAGCAATGACAAGGTTCGAACCTGGGACACTGTGCACCATAATCAAAGTACTGAACCACTAAGCCATGACAGCTTAGCATAAATATGCACTGTTAACATACATATACTTATAAATGGAAGATTAACCATTGCTAACCATGTTTGCTGTTAGCCGAGAATTTTCAAAAATGGCCAATCACAAATAAGTGCAGGAAATGCGGCATATTTAAGCTCCATAGGCGGGAATACTCACCATAACTGATTGTAGCTCCCATCTGCAGTCAGAATGGCTGGTGCTGGAGATGGTACTCACTTTTGTGCACACCGCTGGGGCATCGAGGAGTCAAAATACATGGTTTGGCTCCTTGTCCACCATAACAAGTCAAGACTCCTGCAGGGCCAGTTCCAAGGGATGGAGTACAAAGCAGAGGCTTGGAACTGGTTAGCTCATTATCTCACCAGTGCCACAGGCATCCCTCGGACTGGTGAGCAGATCCGTCACCACCATGCAGACTGAAGAGATGAAAGCAGGACCTACTGAACCAATGGATACAGGAGGCCCGTGACATGCAAGATGCACCACTACTGAGCAGGTAGCCATGGAATGCAGTATGTAAGACCTGCTAATTTAGTCTATATAATGGATAGGCACGTCTCAATATCCCTTCATTTAGCTGCAGGTGTCCATGCTGTGAATCAGCAAGCCTATGCAGATAGGCTGCTAAGGCTGTGCCACCAGGCAGGTTAGTAATTATTCTGCATGTATTGTTATATAAAATAGGTGAGAGAGCCTGAAAAAAAGTGTTGTAGCCCAATAATAAAGCCATAAAATGCCCTGAATAATTTCTCTGCATGTACTGTTATATAAAATAAGTCAGAGAGCCATAGAAAGAGTGTTGTAACTCATTAATAAAGGTAAAATAAGTCCAGAATAATATCTCTGCATGTACTGTTATATAAAATAAGTGAGCGAGCCTGAAAAAGAGTATTGTAACCTATTAATAAAGGTATAATACATCTTGAATAAGTCTTCTGCATGCACTGTAATATGAAATAAATGAGAGAGCCTCTAGAAAATTGCGTAATGTAATTAATAAAGGTATAATACTTGAAGTGTGTCTGTGTCACTTACTTTGAAATGTTGTTGTACCCTTGCATTATATAAATAGTACTGTTGTATTAAGTGCTGTCAACCCACAGTTGGGCAGCCCCATATAAAGTGGATGAAGGAAGTGCCAGTAGCTGTGAAGCATATATACAGTCCTCAACAGTTGGTTAATGGCTGGCATGCATAGGTAAATCTGGCACATGAGTAGCTTGTTAATGTGTACCCTAGAAAAGTGAGTGTGCTACTTGAAATGTAGGGTTCTGTAGAAATATAACTGAAAATGTCATGTGAACGCATCCAGATATGTAGATATATAAATATAAATAAAATATATAACTATGTAGCAGTAACATCTGTATCTTGGACAGTTAGTATGTCAGATTTAGGTCAGGTATAAAATGAACTACAACAATGTAGTCCAAGGAACCCGACACTTACTGACCAACACAAGACCAAAACTGCTCCCAGGACAAAACCACGATCCAATGTAGTACACAATATCTCCTTTATTGTAACACAGTAAAATGGTTGAGTGCTTTCATCTACCCAATGTAGATTTCATCAGAGGTTCTGATGAAATCTACGTTGGGTAGATGAAAGCGCTCAACCATTTTACTGTGTTACAATAAAGGAGATATTGTGTACTACATTGGATTGTGGTTTTGTCCTGGGAGCAGTTTTGGTCTTGTGTTGGTCTATAAAATGAACTAGCCAAACCCATCACACAACCTAATGCACGTTGCCTAGTGTAATAATACATGTAGGGGATATACGCCTGCAGTCAATAGGAATGTAGTGTAAACTATAAGTACTTAGAAGATGTTAATGGAGGTATCTTTTTACACCCTACTGTATGTGCATAAACAATGCAATTCCACACCTCAATGGGTATGTGTAATCTCAAAACATTTGTTGGAACATATGTCCTATTCTTCTATAAATATCTGCATTTACTTTGATGCATGTGCCCTGTTCAAACACCACAATCTTGGTGGCCTGTTGCCACCAATCATCCCTGCATGCTGTTGGAATGTCCACTGTCGTTCAATATATGCATCTGTTATGCTTTCTGTTCAACTGTTGGAACCCTGGTGTGTTGGGTTAATGGGAATATTACTGCATGCTGTTACAACTAATTTGGAATGCTGTTGTCTATGTTATAATTAAACACACCTAAACACAGAACATATGGGAAGGCCGGTCCCAGCGGACCTACCTGTCCCTCCTCAGCTGGCGATTGCACCTGGCACCAGCAGGTCTGGTGCCCAGCCCGGGCTCCCCTCCTTCGTTGGTCCTGTGCCACCTTCGGGTGGAAGTGCTGCAGGGGATTGGGCTCGTCCCCCCCCCCTGCAAGCATGGGTGGAGAAGGGCCACCTGTCACCCTCTGAAGGGTCCGGGCTGTGGTGAGTAGGGAGATCCAGAGTTCAGTCACTGATCCCCTACACCAGCTCGAGGCAAGAGTGGCACGACTCATAGGTGAGCCTGCCCCTCCTACACAACCCCCAGCACAGCCACCCTCGGGGCTGTTAAGGTGCAATGGTGACTGCCCATGGGTGGGAATCTCAGTTCCACTGTTGCCATCTGTGGACTCATGGGCTTGCGATTTCCAAACATCCGTCTCCATCAATTGTGTTCACCCACCCCATGTGTCATATTCCGCCCCTGTATGCATCTTATTTGTCTTGTCTGTTTACCTCCCCAACCTACCTCCCCAAATATACCTACTTCCTCTACCTCACATTCCACTCTCACCTGAATAAAAAGGGCAATCTGTTCCCACAAAAAAATTACACCCCATACATAGCTGCCTATTTCACACACATGTCCGCTGGACATGTAAACTGATAATTATAATTGGCAGTACAACATACTTTGTTGTCCTCACCCCTCTCTCAGGGGTGGAAGGTTTCAAATCTCACTCCAAATTTCTAACATATGCACAGCTGTTGCTGGTAAAGAAATGGGCAGCTATGGACCTTCCCTACACCCATCCTGCACATCCCGAGCTGGTTTCTCTACTATCTTTCCCTCTTTGTGCCCCCTTTTTCACCACTTTCCTATCTCCCCATTTTCATTTCTTTCAAAGAAATTAGAGCAGGGGTTAGAGGGAGTAAGCACTTTTAAGCAGTAGTTAGCGGGTTTGAGCGAGTGTACGCATGTGTGTGCTTAGCTAAGTATTGCTAAGTGTTGCGCAAACCCACGCAAACCCGTTTACAACTGCTTAAAAGTGCCTTAGTCACTCTGCATGGCAGGGCCCTTGTTCTGCTGAGTAGCAAAATAAAACACCTCTGTCAGTCTCAAGCCCCGGACCTTGGACACACTACACTGCATGAAGTACTACTAAGCCACAGCAGACATACAACAAGTTAGTGCTGTAATAAATATATCATGCATTACAATGAGTGACTGTAAAGGGAAAATAGGAATGCCATAAAACAAATCTTGTTCTGTGGATTTTTACCAGCAGTTGTTGTGGAATTGCATGACATGACTGTGAAAAGAGAACCAGCCATTCTAGCAGGAAATAAAGTTACAGTAGCACTTTACAAACCCCACACAGTATCAGAGCAGGATAAACACTGGCATATTTGAATAGGGCAGAGGCCATACTTCCCAACTGTGACTTCTTTTCAGGGATGTCCCTGATTCGTAAACAAATGTTAGCTGTGTCCCTCAGAATCCCTCTGAAAAGTACTGACGTTAGGCCGAAAAGTGGGGAATTACACTTAATGAATAATGTCAATAAGTAAGAGTACACACTGCATGCACGTCAGAAAAGGTGTATTAATGCATATGCTCTGTTTCACTCACAGTCTCAACTTAATGTCTGTAATATATTACAGGTGTACCTCACTTATATGTACCTTTCCCTGAGGCTGTTCAAATATATACCTGAGTGTATCAGAGGCCTGGCAGAGGCAGAAACACAAGCATTTCTGCTGTTACACACTCTGCAAATAGCTTTGCAATGAGTCCCACAAGCATACCCTTGTGTAGGAGTACAACACAGAAATATCAAAGGATGTAGCCATGTACTGGTAGCAACCAACTGTGACAATGCCATTGTTGCAGTGCAGAAAAGACCGGTGTGGTGCACAGACAAAGAATAATAGGCTAATCTCTGGCTACCATCTGGATATGTCCACAAGTGGGAGCTATGCAGACAGACTACTTGCCTTGTTAGACTAACAGGTACACAGCAACCCTGTATGTTCAGCAAGATAAACATCACAAAATAATATATAATGCTATCTGTACTTCTGCACCCCTACCCAAAAGAACAATATACATGTTTATTCAGGCTCTACCAAGGATGTAGGCAGGCATACTCAGTACTGAAATTTGTCCAGTTGTCTTGAGCAGCCTGTGCTAATGTCAACACAAATAAATAACAAACAGTTCAGAAGTGAGTTAATTAATATTTACAGTATAGTAGTTCAAAAGCAGTTCATGTGCCAGAAGAATACATTGCCATAACTACTTTTATATGGCAGTTAATTGTCTAATTAGAAAATAAAGTACATACTCCCATGTATCTTGTGTAAGCATTTGGAGGGGTGAGTAAAAGTCTACACTGACAAGTGTGTACTAGAAGCAGCAACATTCAGGTTTGAGTACAACATGCAAATCATTGGCTACAACCCTAGCTTCAGATATAAGAAGTATACCAACCTTCTGACTGACACAACGGTGTCCACAGCAAACAAGCATGAGCCCCACTTTGGAAAGCTGAAAGGGCTACACCTACCTAACTTAGCATTTTATAGCAGTGGACTGCTATGACAGTGAGTACTGCAATTACCACACAGCAGGCTGCATGCAATTAGTAAATGGTGGGCACCGATTGGTGCAGAGGCCATCATATGCACATGTGCAGATACCTAGAAGAGCAGGCTGTACTTGCTGTTCACACATGCAATAATCTCATTGCAGCGAGAGAGAGAGAGAGAGAGAGAGCGAGAGTGAGCAAGAGACAGAGGCAGAGACACAGACACAGACAAAGAGACAGAAACAGAGAGACACAGAAAAGGAAAGAGCAACAGCAATAGACAGAGAAAACGCAAACCAAAAAAAAAATTTAAAACAAAAAATTATTTCCTTTAAAAACAGATGGAACAGAGAAATACAAAGGAAAGGTATGTAACACATATGTATTTGCTGGCATGTAGTAGATGTTTTTGAAGAGTACTCTACATACTGTGAATCATCCATATGTGGCAGCAGTACGTATCTATATGTATCTGCACATGTGCATAGGGCAAGGGACATACTGTAACTGTTTGTGAAGGGTGTATATATATATATATATATATATATACGTTGTTGAAGGTTGTTATGTGCATATTTCTATGTAGGTTGTAGTGTGTGGCAAAGAAAACAGCATGCAGTGCTGGTATATGACATGTGGTGATTAAACGCTGTGGGTATGCTCTGTCGGTTTTGCAGTGTTGCAGCCAGTGAGGCCTGCTAAAGCTATATGGGCTGAGGACACCTTCAATGCAGTCTGCACAACACTGTGCAATATTATTACATAACTGTATATCTCACAACTGTCGCATAATTGATATTCCCACCATGAATAGTGGACTGTATATGTGCCTATATGTACATCTATATGTACAGCAATGGATGTTTATATGTATGTGTGTATGTATGTATGTGTGTGTATATATATATATATATATATATATATATATATATATATATATATATATATATATATATATATATATATATATATATATATATATATATATATATATATATATATATATATATATAGAGAGAGAGATATAGATATATATAGAGAGAGGGAGAGAGACATGGGGCATACTTACTGTGACAGGTGCCTGGCGACCAAGGTATGGACTGAAGCTCAGTGTTGACACTGCAGTGACATCCCTTCTTGCCAGAACACTGTACCCATTAACTACCACATAGGTGGTAGTCTACCTAACACTGAAGGTGTGATAAGGGAACATGGGACACAGGTGGACAGTAGCCTCCCCTTTGATAATCACAGTGCCACACCAGTCATGTACTCTGTCTACGTGGTACACGTCATCACAAAAGGTGTGTCATCTAGGGAAATATAGGCCAGTGTTCTCCTCTACTTATCACACTTAAAACCCATTAGAGAGTACAATGCCCCATGTGGTATGTACCTCACATGACAACTACAGCAACTGGAAAGGCCACAGACATACCTCACAAAGAGTAATACCGGCCTCAAACAGATGCCCTATGCAGACCGACTCACAAAACCACAGCTACACTGTGTTGCATACCGCCTACCCAGAGGTGACCTCTGCCTAACATACAGAGCTATGTCACACCCATAGCTGTTGGACATCTTCCATGTAAACATATTACAATCCCTCCCAGGTACACGCTCTAGGGCCCTAAACCTTGTCAGCTCACTAAACAGCACATGCTGGAGGGATAGAGTCCTAACTCAGAGACATGCCATACTCTGGAACAAACCACCTATCAATAGCAAACAAAGCTCCTCATTAGCACTTGTCATAAATACTCATGATGATTGGTTGGGAGATAGGAAATACACCCCGGGAATCACCTCTGTGGCTCTGGTTGACAGGGGCAAGTGAAATTAAATTACATGTGTGTCAAAGGCCAGGGTAGCATATGGCTTGGCTGCTGTAGGCCCTAGGGCCAATAGCGTATTACCTACCCATGACACGATGCACACACATGTACTTAGTGCAATAATTGCTATGTGAGGTTGACTGAGTGTGATGGTGAATGTGTTGGTGAATGTGTGCAAGGTCTGTAAAGGTGTGATAGCTTAGTGTGAAATTGTTTCTGTCATGGTAGTTTGTGTCCTAGCTGTGATCCCAACAAAAGATGTGTATGCTATTGCTAGGCAGAAAAAGTAGTATGGCATATGGTGTGACATAATCCCTTGTTGTCGACTGTGGTGTCCCATTGTAGGCTGAAGCAATACATGCATGCTTAGTGAGTGGTACTGCTGGTGAATCCAACTCCCATATGAACTGTAGTACTACCTGAAGCTGTAGGCCTAAACAGTACAATATGGTGTATGTTCACATTGCTTGGAAACTCTGTTTTGTGTGTTCCCTGTAGTCCTCACAGATTACATACCTCAGGCATAAGGTTTTGTAAGTAGTGACACACATTACTGTATGGTACACAGGTAAAGCTCATCTGGGTTGGCATACATTTGTGTGTTGTATGTGTGTGTAATTATGCGTGTACCATGCCGTCAATCATATCTGTGTTACAGGGTATACGTGTGTATCTAACAACATGTATAGTCTAGTACAGCAGTATGCCACTTATATTAACAACTGTGCACATATGTTAGGCAGGGGTTTGGCATTAAAGACTACTGTGGTATACTGGTAATACTGTAACTGTACTTTACATTCATTGCAATGGATGACATCTTACGACCAACAAACTGCAAAGACCAAAAAACTCGAAAAAGTGCCGACTGCACACAAAGAAGAACACTTGGTAAAACCAGGAACAACTTTATTACAAGCTGTAAACCAACAAATTCCGGTAGAAGTAAGCGCTTTCGGCGAGTACAAATGACCCGCCTTCATCAGACAATTAATGAACAAGGGCAAGTGCATTTTATACTAAACTATTGACACAATGCGCCAATTAAATAAAGGCACATGGTAAATTAGTACCAAGAATACTTTGTTTAAACCACTTAAAAATAAAAGCAAGCAGCATCAGTGAAAAAACCATGACATCCTATACTAAACATTACTATATTACATAGAATGGAAATAGCGTTAACCTTCTGTGCGCTAAAACTTGTATATAGTAAAAAGCACAGGAAAAAAATCTTAGAAATACACATCAGTGTATTAAAACTAGCTCCAAAAAGTAACTAAAAATAATAATGATAAAAGAAACTCTTCCATAAATGATGCCTCAGGTAAATGTACTTCAATAAAAATACACATAGTACAAAATTTACCTAATGTGGGACAACCATTTAAGGACACATTTAATTGATAGAGCCTCGTTGATACCAGGAGGGATATGAGCCCTAGTCCTAATCTGCCATAGCAACTCATCAATTTCTAACCTGAGTTGCCATGGCCCACCCCTGATGTCAATATCCCTTTGTTGTAGTACACAAAATTGAAAAATGTGCCCTGGGTACTCAATGCTATGCCTAGCTAAGGCGTTGGTAACGTCTTCTTTGGAAATAGCATGTTGATGTTCGTAAATTCTACATTTAAACTTTCTTTCGGTTTTACCGATGTAGAACACATTGCATGTATTACAAAGTGCGACGTAAGTCACCGCCTTAGACTCACAATTGAAATGCCCAATAACCTTGTACTCCTTACCGTTGATGTTAAATCTACTCCCCACCTTGATATGCTTACATTGGGAACATGCACCGCATCTAAACATACCACTAGGTCTATTAGATTTTGGTCGTGACCCTCTTTCAAAAATACTTTTCATGTTCTCACCTCTTCTGTATGTGATCTTGGGTGATTCACCCAAAACCATACACAGTGATTTATCATGTTGGATAATTTCCCAATTTTTGTTAATGATTTCTTTGATTTTCACAGCATCAAAGGAATAAGTATGTAAGAAACTGGTCTTAAAGGAGGTCTTGTCGTGGTAGTTGTCATTGCCAATCAGTGACCTGTCTTGCATGGGTGTGGGGTTATTTGAAGGCATGGAGGAGACAGTGTTGTGACCTAAAAGTAATGGGACAAAGTGGCCGGAGTCACGTTTATGTGTTACTTCGGTCACTACTTCAACTACTAAAGACCTTGGATAGCCTCTTGCCAAGAACATTTTAGTTAAATTGTTACATTCTGCTTGGAAGTCACCTTGGTCTGTTACCATCCTGGCTGCTCTAACTATTTGCCCCTTAACCACAGCTTTTTTCTGATGGTATGGATGGTTACTGGTGAAATGCAGGAAAGCGTTAGAGTAAGTTGGCTTTCTATATATACGACTGATGAACCTTTGGTCGACACTATCTTTGATTAATGAGATATCTAAATAATTGGTCTCACAATCTTGGATGTTATAAGTAAATTCCAGAAAATCAGTTGTTTTAGTTATGTTATCTATAAATGCTGGAATCAACACTTTATCCCCTTTCCAAATACAAAGGATGTCATCCTGGTAACGGGTATACCAGGAGATGTGTTGTTTGAACAACTCATCATGGAAGAGAAAAGTGGATTCCCAGTGGGTGAGTACTGCGTTGGCAAAAGTACCGCCACAAGGGGAACCCATGGCTACGCCTGAAGTTTGTAAATAAAATTCCCCCTCAAAGGTGAAAAAATTATTCGATAACACAATTTCCAACAAAGTTTCAATGAGATAGATGGTGTCATGTTGGACATTTTTAGCCATCATAAACTCCCTCACCCACGCTATGCCAATCTGTTGAGGAATGACAGTGTAAAGATCCTTGACATCTATTGTGAGAAGAACCATGGTGTCATCATATGAAAGCTTGTTAATTTCACTAAGACATGACCATGAGTCTTTGCAGATATGCTTCTCACTAGAAATCAAGGGTTTAAGAACACTGTCAACATATTTAGCACATGCCTGGGTAATAGAACCCCTCCCATCTATAATAGGTCTAAATGGGGGGGCCTCCAGGCTTTTGTGAAGCTTGGGAGTACCAAAAAGAGCGGGAATTCGGGGGGCTGCCATGGTCAGGTATTGAAGAATGTTAGTGTCAATATAACCCTCCAAAAATAGATCGTTAAGTATATTGTTGATTTTCTTATATGCTCCTCGAATCTCATTGAGGGATGATACTATATAGGCCGAAGAATCAAGATGTTGAGCCATGCTTTCTACATATCTGTAGTGATCCATAAAAACTATGCCCCCACCATTGTCTGGTTTCATAGTTCTTATATGGCAATCTTTAACCAACTGAATGAAATCCCTTTCAAGGGGGGTAATATTACTTGATTTCTTCTGGCTGTTATACATGACATGATTCTTAATGGCCCATATGTCCATCTCGCACATTTTTTCAAATGATTGCAGGATGGGGTGTAAAGGAGGGTTATAAGAACTAGCTACCCTTAGTAAGCTGACCGCAGAAGAATCATTACCCATTATACAATTCAAGTTAAGTTTACGTATGAATACTTTAAGGTCAATAATCAGCCTCCATATGTCCAAAGGACGCCCTGGAACAAATGAAAAGTCTTTAGCAAGAAAGTCAACAATGTCCTGTGGTATGACTAGAGAAGTGTAATTATACACGGTGAAGTCCCCATTAGAACTCAGGCACAAAATAGGACACGTTCCAGTGTTGGTTAAATCCGTCACCTCCTGAGACCGCGTTTCCTGTTCCTCGAATTGGACTGAGAGTGAGCACGGGGAAGATTGTTCCTCTGATTGTTGTTGACCACTTGAAAATCCTGGTCATTGATGTTGTTATAGTGATCAGGCTGATCAGTTACAAGAGGAGTCACATCAACTGCTGCTGGAGGGAGGGTAGAGGGGTTTCCGTTGTTATTATTGTTGAGTCTAGGACTTCTTCTGACAGGTCTGTTAGGACCATTGATAGAGTTAGTATTATCAGTATTGAAGTGCGGAACCTGGTGGAGACTAGAACCAACTGTTAAGGTTTCACCATGATTGTTGGTCAGACCCTTGGTTAGCCTAGGGTAAGCACATTTGTTTGCATAATCTTTCAAGTCCCTAGCTAATTTCTTCTTCTTGTTAGAAGTTAGTTTGACAAGGGTAGCTTCAATGCTGGAATAAATCCTGCAAAATTCATACTTGTAACGAGGGAATTCAGCATCCGATTTGATGTCTGCCTCCAGGGTTTCAATTTCTGATTTTAATTTAGAAATGTCAGCAGAATAAAATTCGATTAATGCTGATAAAAATTGGAAGCCTTGTCTATCAAAAAGATCAATCAACTCTTGATAAAATGGTGAGGCTTCCGTTAAACCAGCTGGAAAACGCCATTGGCGTAAGCCTTTGGGAATGACTTTAGTTCTGATACATTCCTGTAGGTAGGCTATTTCTAGTTGTAATTTTTTATATTTAAATAATTTCCCGTCAAAATTATCTATTTTACTGTCCAAATTCTGGTTGTTGTCCACAAAAGAGTCAAAATTATTTAGCTGGCTGTTATTATCATCAGTGAAAAAACAATCGTTATTTAAAAAGGTTTGTATTACAGGAATCCCATTAACGTAACGAGTGCTGTTAGCATTCGTTCTATTTGAGTCTAAAGAATCCGCTGGGACCCTTGAAAAAGAAATGTTAGGAGCTAGTAAAAGCTGCTGAGTACCTGTGTTAACTGTGTTTGATCCACTTGCTTCAGAAGGAAGAATGCTGCCAGCCGGCAGCCGTGGTGTACGTTGACCATTAGGAATGGAAAATCCACTCGCTTCAGGAGAAGGAACGCTACCAGTCAGCAAGCGTGGTGAACGTTGACCGTTAGGAATAGAATCTACATCAGCATTCGAAACGGTAGAGATAGTTCCGGTTGGCGAGGCCCTCGTTGTAACTGTGGAAACGGTAAACGCTTCAACCTTCTGAGTCAACGCATCCACTTGGTGAAGTAAAACTTCAATTAGTTGAGTGAGATTCCCGGGTTGGGAATCCGAATGATTGTTGCCCAAGTCATTTTGAGAAAAAATAAGTGGTGAACCAGTGTCTCTTGTCGCGTCTGCCATAGACAAACAAATACGACCAACAAACTGCAAAGACCAAAAACTCGAAAAAGTGCCGACTGCACACAAAGAAGAACACTTGGTAAAACCAGGAACAACTTTATTACAAGCTGTAAACCAACAAATTCCGGTAGAAGTAAGCTGGCGAGTACAAATGACCGCCTTCATCAGACAATTAATGAACAAGGGCAAGTGCATTTTATACTAAACTATTGACACAATTAATAGGCACATGGTAAATTAGTACCAAGAATACTTTGTTTAAACCACTTAAAAATAAAAGCAAGCAGCATCAGTGAAAAAACCATGACATCCTATACTAAACATTACTATATTACATAGAATGGAAATAGTGTTAACCTTCTGTGCGCTAAAACTTGTATATAGTAAAAAGCACAGGAAAAAAATCTTAGAAATACACATCAGTGTATTAAAACTAGCTCCAAAAAGTAACTAAAAATAGTACATCAACATCATAGTATCAACGAGGCTCTATCAATTAAATGTGTCCTTAAATGGTTGTCCCACATTAGGTAAATTTTGTACTATGTGTATTTTTATTGAAGTACATTTACCTGAGGCATCATTTATGGAAGAGTTTCTTTTATCATTATTATTTTTAGTTACTTTTTGGAGCTAGTTTTAATACACTGATATGTATTTCTAAGATTTTTTTCCTGTGCTTTTTACTATATACAAGTTTTAGCTCACAGAAGGTTAACGCTATTTCCATTCTATGTAATATAGTAATGTTTAGTATAGGATGTCATGGTTTTTTTCACTGATGCTGCTTGCTTTTATTTTTAAGTGGTTTAAACAAAGTATTCTTGGTACTAATTTACCATGTGCCTTTATTTAATTGGCGCATTGTGTCAATAGTTTAGTATAAAATGCACTTGCCCTTGTTCATTAATTGTCTGATGAAGGCGGGTCATTTGTACTCACCGAAAGCGCTTACTTCTACCGGAATTTGTTGGTTTACAGCTTGTAATAAAGTTGTTCCTGGTTTTACCAAGTGTTCTTCTTTGTGTGCAGTCGGCACTTTTTCGAATGGATGACATCTTTCTTTATGCATTAGCTTGATATATACCTCCTGTGGCTAGGTGGTGCATTGTGTCACATACAGTGTGCCATGTACTTTTGTATAGTCTTACATACTGGCTTCTCTTTGCTGCTGTGCAGAACATGGTTTGATATATAGAGCATGGCAGGCACTGTCAGCCAGTTGTGGCCTGAACACTAATATGTGGTATTGAACATGTGTATCCTCTGACAACCAATTGGATGCGAAATATGGCAGGTAATTGATATTTGTACTTTAGGATGTTGTGTGCCACATGACTTGCTCACACATCTTGTTTAATTGTCTTCCAGGGGTATGTCCCACCAAAGAAACCCATGTTATACAGCTGCAGAGGAAGCCAAAATACACAACAGCCTGGTGCAGCACTACACCCTGCTGTTCTCTAGAACCAGCCAGGACCAGCATGAGCGGACTGCACTGTGGCAACATCTCATTCATCGGGAAAATGACATAGGCATGCATAACCGGACATATGAGCAGGTACACTTTCACTGCAGTGATTTACCGGTGGCATGCATCTGATATCCGTTGACAACAGCTTGCCACAGGTGGTGGGGTTGCCATTCATCCCCCCCCCTCACCAGAGTGGAGGAGCTGCTCCTAAGCATGGTGGCTCCTGGCCAACCACAGCAACAGCAACTTACATGTGTCATCATGGAGGCTGGAGCCACCCAGCATGTTGACATGGAGCGTGCAGGTAACATGACCTATCTGTAGACTACTGTTACCTGTATTGGTAAATTATGCATATGTGACATGTGTACTGTGTGTTTAGCAGTTGTGCTGCATAGTGTTGTGCAATACTGATACTTGGAATATCATCTGTACGCCTGTGACTGTCGACTGTTGTACTGCTGTAGTTTAGCAAACTCACAGTAGCAATGGCACAGTTGTGGCCACTGACAAACTGTCTCATATTCTTGTAGGTCCCCATGGTGTGACAGCAAGGCAGCTGGTCAATGCTGGTGAGTGTGTTATAATTTTAATATTGCTAATGCAATGTGCATGTCATAGGTGAGGTGTAGGCCATGTACATGTAACACACCTACGCATAATGCATGCTGTGCATGTTTGCTGTGAGACTATGCACATCTCAGTAATGACAGTAGCTGCCTCAATCACATGCACTACACAGAGCAGCACACACAATTGTGGCAACACCATACTGGACATTGGATAGGCATAGTTGATACACATGTACACAACATACACAACTTTGTTATGCGCAGTACACCTTAACATACTACACATAGCGTATCCAGACACCAGCTGTAAAGTCACACTTCAGTATCGCATATGTCATCCACACAGCACACATAATATACCTGAGGGGTAGAGGCCTATCATTGGGTTGTGCGACACTCTTCAACACATAACACATTCATGTTAGTCAATGCTCCCTATTGGGCACCTTACAAACCCATGTAATGAGTGGTTGTGAGGCCAATCACTGAACAACAACACACATGCATCAAAGCCATATATACTATTATTAACACGGGCTGTCTACACTCGCACTGCATGGTCTTGAGCAACAAACTTTCTGCATGCTGACATGTGTGATATGACTGTTTGCCTTGTGATACTGTAACCCACCTTCAACCACTATTAAGTATTTTTGGATTGCTGGTGTTGTGTGTGGGTATCTGCTGTAGTGAAGAGTGTATTTGTGTGCATGTGTGCATGTGTTCATGTGTGCATGTGTGCATGTGTTCATGTGTTCATGTGTGCATGTGTTCATGTGTTCATGTGTGCATGTGTGCATGTGTGCCGACATCATGTACAGGTCGTAAAGTGTGTTTCCTGTCTCCCTCCCACAGGTGCTGTGTTATGGCTAGTTCATTGCAGCAGGGAAACTGATGTCACTGAGCCACATAGTGATAATGAAGATAGGTGTGTTGAGGCACAGGCGTGTTTGCCAGGGTCTGTCATTGGGCCACCAATCGACAGTACACAGCTGTCCACCCGATCCATGCATACAGTCATACTGCCAATACATCCATCACCAATGCCCATAGCTGAGGGACAGCGTACTGTTGGCATTGGCCAGGACAGTGTGGTATCCATGGCACATGCATCCCAACACAGCAGCCATACCCAGATGTCTGGAAGGGTACCACATAGGCAGATGTCCAGGGGTTCTTGTAAGAGCACTGCTGCTCATCATGCCACTGGCAGATGTGCCACAGGTCTGACAACGTCACACATGTTCCAGGCTGTCATGGAGGCACAGGCACATATGGAATGGTACACCAGACAGGGACTAAGGGCACACCGCTGTCATTGACAGTATCAGTGACCTAGCAGGTGCCATCCGACATTACAACGAGGTCACCGATAGACATTGGGGAGAGACATTAGATATCCTCTGCAATGTCATGTTCATGTGTCAGGACAGTTTGGGAAGGTTGAGACATTGACGTGGACATATGCCAGCAACATCAGCAGCTGGCAGTCACCGCAGACATCCCTCAAGCCACAGCCACTCCCGTAGTGCCAGTACCAGCCCCAGCAATGTTGGGGGTGGGCTGTCCATAGAATGCCCTAGAAGACCACTTGCACATGGCTCTGGACAGTCCCAGCAGGGACCTGTGTCCAGTGTACATCCATCCACCTCTGGGGATAGTATCCAGTCTGGCTTAGTGCCTGATAGTGTCAGTAGCACCCCTGCCAGGCACAGGTACCATATCCATGGCCAGAGATGATGATCTGTAAAGCCTCGCAGGTACAGTCTGTGGCTGTCCCACAAATAGCCATATATGGCAGCCACATGGTGGAACTGTGTGCATGCAGACACACACACATACTCCAGACTCCTAGGGCTAACACATACCCACACACATTACAACATTGGCCCATTCCAGTATTCTTGCCCCTCACACACACACACACATACATGTCAATTGGATGGCTCACTGTAGGCCTCTGGTGAACCAATACACCCTGTGCATATGATGAAACCTATGCCACCTCCTGTCATCTGTAACATCAATGCAGGAACAGGCTACCATGGTGCTGATGCACAGGGTGTCTATATAGCAGTATAGCAATGTTAGCATGTTGCCAGCTGTAGAGTGTAATGATATGCTTGAAGGTGTAGCTGGGCAGGCATGATGCATTAAAGCTATGATTGTCATTGTAGTGCTGTTTACACTAGTGTTGGTTCCAATTGTGTATTGTCCAGCCACGTGCCACTTGGCTGATGTGTGCAGTATTGGCAGCATGTGTTAGAGAGTGGACAGTATGTGTGGGATGTGTGTAGCACAGATTTGCAGGTGTACAGTTGTGAACATGGTGGAGGTGCACTGTCTGCATGTACATGCATAGTGGACACATGGCCAGGGTGACATGCTCTGTATTACACAGTAACACTCCATAGTTTCTATTGGTGGCCAGTATGCATTGTACTACACACATTCCGGAACCTGACTACACATGTGTATATGACATGGTTTGACACTGTGCTGTGGGTGATACTGTTACTATCTGTCATTGTTTTGCATTCTGGTGGTATACATCACTTCAACAGCCTGACCATAAACAACCATTAGATGATGTCTTGACAACCGACACACAGATGTAGGACACACAGCAACATTTGGATCCTTCAGGTACTATACAATGCCAGTAACCACTAGTATTCACCTGCACCCATTACTGAGACCACTCCTGTTTGCCATATAGCTCTCTTAGATACAAGCAATCACAGTAGGGATATGTCCGTCCACGTCTGGTAATGCATACTGTGGCCTATAATGAATTCTCCAGATGACACACACATACTCCACAAGGGTATCATACCGACAGATGCCTGTTGTCAAACCCATGCTGTAAAGCTATAAGCAAAACTAAGCATAGTCATCCACCTTTAAGGAACATATTATCCCCACAGTACCACATAGGTAGTAGCCACCAGCATGATGAACAGGTACTGAGGTGTACATGCAACCAAGTGTTATGTCATCTCTCCTTTGTTAATCGCATTTCCAAAGGTATTTTGGAATCCCTTGGTGGATCACATAAGCAATAAGGGGGTCTGCATGCATATCCACAGTTTGTTCTACACCTATGAATAGTCATCATGGACAGACTTTGCTGCGTTTGAACAGGTCTGATATATACCTCAGCCATAGACCCTCACTCACACATTCCAATAGGAATCATAATGACTTTGTGTGACACAGATGACATAGGCCAGGGATCACTGCAGTGGCTGGCCTTGTCACAAGCATACAGATGTGACCTAAGGTCTGGGAAGCAGCAGCACAGTCTGGCAAGGATGACAGCTGTGTTCTTGGAGAAAACAGGGTTCCCACACATGCAATCATTGAGGTAATGTACAGATATGTATTTGACACACAGCTAGCTCACATTTGAAATGCATACAAATATGTCATACAGTGGTAAAAGCAAAACCCACAACCCATTGACCAACAGTGTCACACACTCACCAAGTGCAAGATTCAAACCCCTACCTATCTACTTCATGATACTAGAAGAGTACGCATTAACACGACGTGCTATGCACATTACTGTCAGTTCTCTTTGCCACGGGTATATTTGTAGGATGGTGACATCATCAGACTTGACAAAGGTTACATTACCACTTTCGAGGTGTTTCACTACTCTCCTAAAAGGTTGTTTTTTCTCAAGGGGAACACACACACACACTGTCGCACAATGCAGGATTCAAACCCCTACCTAATTACTTCATGATACTAGAGGAGTATGCATTAACACAATGCACTATACAGATTACTGGGAGTTTTATTTTCCACAGGTATATTTGTAGGATGCTGACATCATCAGAGTTGACAAAGGTTAGATTACCACTTTTGAGGTGTTTCACTGCTCTCCTAAAAGGTTGTTCCTTCCCAAGGGGAACACACACAAACACACAGTTGCCCAGTGCAAGATTCAAACTTCTACCTACCTACTTCATGATACTAGAGGAGTTCGCATTAACAAGACGCGCTGTACATATTATTGTGAGTTTTCTTTTCAAGAGGTATATTTGTAGGATGGTGACATCATCAGACTATACGAAGTGTGTTACATTAGGTGACATTAGATGGCCTACATTGAAGGAATGTCTAAACACTTTGGCCATGTGATCATCAAAGGTAAGTTTACTATCTACCTGTGTCCCCAGGGCCATAATTACTTTCTCCATACATGCAGGATTACCACCTACATGGTACTTTGTGTGCACTTTGTATTACCCACAGGGGATGACTATGCATTCTTTGCCATTCAGCTTGAGGGCATTGTTTTGACACCTGGTATCTGTCTCTGTAAGACACATCTGGAGGATGTCTGTGTCAGCTGTACAGACAATTATGGACCACAGTTTCCAGTCATTTGCAAATCTGTTCAGCCTTATACCTGCCATGCTTGCCTGTACCTCGGAGCAGTATTGACTGAACAGGTGGGGTCCCAGGACCAAGACCTGTGTAATGCCATTTGTGACTGGCTTAGAGTTGGACATGGTACCCACAACTATGAACATGTGTGCTTGATCTGTGAGCCACTTGGCCACCCATCCTGTGACATAGCTGTTCATGTTCAAGCTGGTACACTTGTCCATGATGACGGAGTGGGGAATGGTGTAGTAAGCCCTTAGTGAGGTCCAGATGGGCTGTGTGGACTACTTTCACCTCCATCTATGTTCGTGGTAACTGTTTTAAATAAGTCAACTAGGTTTGGGAGCCAGGCTATACCTTTAGCAAGGCGAAGTTGTGTAGAGCCCAGTGTCTGGAGATCTCCAATGTCTCAGTGTATGGGTTCCATGACGATTTGCTCAATAGCTCTGTAGACCAGGCTGAGTACACATGTTGGGCAATGGTTTCCAGGTTCTGTTTTGGCACACCCTTTGTGGAGCTGGATGACTGTTAGTGTATGCCATTCTTTGGGTACATAGCCTGTGATACGCTTGAGTCTGGACAGTGAATGTAGGTGAGGGTGTAGTTCCTTGTGGGCCTAGTGTAAGATGCAGCCTGGGACAACTTACAGTCACATTGATGCTATGTTCTTAGCTTTGGTGAGGGCTGTCTTTACCTGCATGTCCGTGATGTCTGTGTCTCTGCATCCTTCTGTGATAGACACAGGCCCTTTTGGGGGTGATGGTGGGGGAGTTTACACTGCACTTGTCCCCCTGGGTATAGGCAATGAAAGTTGGTTTGGTGTATGTCATTACTTTTTTCAGTAGCTGAAGCATATTTGGAAGTTGACACCTACATGTCTGATATAGCTACAGAAGGCTTTGTGGTTGTTATTCTTACATTCCTTGGCAATTTGTCTTTAGAAACTGTGCTTGGATTATTTTATGAGCGATCATTGTTTCATCCTAATAATGATCAGTGATGCCTTTCCTTTAGTGAAGTTGGCTCTATCAGGTGTTAGTTTCCTCCTTCTGTTGTCTAGCTTATTTATGGGCAATGACCACCAGATTGCTTTCTTATTTTTGGAGGGGTGCATCTTGGTTTTATTTGTGATGTCTCAATCCATGCATCCCTGTAGATGCTCATAGGATGCACTTGTAAATGATTTGGCAGATTGTATACCATTATCCTATAGCAAGAGGGCTTTGGAACTTTCCACTTTGGTCTTGGGAAGTGTGCAGTTTGCTTTTGAAAATGTCTTCACAGTGGTTTCATTTACTGGGTGTGCGGGCGGGATGTGGATGTCCAGTGTGATTACTTAATGATCTGATATTACCAACGAGGGGTTTATCTCTGTTGTGGAACACTGGTACCCCATGTTGGTGATGATCATGTCCAGTATGTTGTCACCTCTAGTGGGCGTGCTGACCAGCTGTTCCAGGGTGTTAGAGTTTCTTAACTCTAGGACACACTGGGCAAAGGACGTTGTATACGAGTAATTCACCTACTCATTGTTTGGGTAGTTGTAATCTCCTCATATAATGGTGCTTGATAGGACCTTTATATTTGCCATTGTTCTCCAGAATACTGAGTGAGATTCCTTAGACAAGGTATGTGATCTGTAGCAGGCTACAATCTGATGGGCAGCTTTGCCCAGTGTTAGTTGTACTTGCATGGTCTCCAAGGCCTCATGCTGTGGCAGTAACCTGGAGGTGTGGATATCCATAAGGTAAATGGCTACACCACTTCCTTTTGTATTTCACTCGTGATCGTGGGTCCAAAGGTCAGAGTGATTGTGAGTGTTTTACGTGGATCATATCCAACAGCTGCATGTTTGACATAGCTTTGGATGTTACACAGTGATCACCTCTGAGTAGGCGATATGCAAGGGAGTACGGATGGAGCATTTTGCGATGGTTTGTGTATGGCATGTATTTCAGGCCACTAATGCTCTTTGTGAGGTATTGCTGCTGGCTTTCCAGTTGTTGTAAGGTACATAGCAACAGTGGCATTGTACTCTTTTATAGTTCTAGTGAGTGGTGAGTAGAGGGGAACAATGTCCTCTTATTCTGCATGAGACACATTTTGTGATGAGGTGTGCCACATAAGAGGGTTTCCTGACTACTGTGGGAATGTGCTTATCACAGTTGTATCCACTGTCCACCCATGACCCAGGGTCTCTTGTCACACTTAAAGTGTGAGGTATACTACCACCTATGTTGTAGTTCTTGGCTACAGAGATTTTAACAAAGGTGATGATAATGCACCTTTTGGCATTGAGCTACAGCCCATGGCTTGGACAACAGCCATCTGTCTCAGTGAGGCCCTTTTGTAGGATGTCCACATCTTTAGTGTTTACAATGATGGCTCCTAGTTTGCAGTCCTCTGGAAATGTCAGTAGCCACAGAACTTCAATGTTAATGCTTACTTCAGGGAAGTAGATACTACACAGCCTGGGAAGTTATCTACTCCCATGGCTGCTGTGATACTGGCTTTGGAGAGTGTTTTTTACCTGTGCAGCCGTGATGACAGCAACTTTTCAGTCTTCCATTATAGACATGTGCTCTTTCATGGGTGAGAGGGGGGTAAAGTTAACATTGATCCTATCTGCCAGGATGTTGTCAATATCAGTTGGCTCTGTACATTTAGTGCCACTGAGCTGTAACTCAGAACAGATCTGAGTGTAACCATGACATGGACCTGTCTGTTGGGCAGAGATCTGCTACGTAGACAGTATGCAACTGAATACAGCTTGGGTTACATTCATTCTTGTTGCATGGGGCAACTATCTGAGGCCAGTAATCCTCTTGTTAAGGTTCTTCATTGTTCTTTCTAGTTGCTGAATGTGCCTAGTCAGATTCCTCGCAAGTGTGTTGTGGTAGTCTCTGACAGGTCTGATGACTGCTGAGTAGTGGCAACCTCCTTTGACCTACATGCACAGACCTTGGCAGTCTGTGTGTACACATAGCAGGATTTTTAGACCACTTTGTGAATGTGTTTCTGGAAGTAGAGATGACTATACACATGTGTCCATAGATCCCTTAGCATCACATCCGTATTTAGCCTAAGTGTGTGAGCTTGCCCAGTATGACCTTTCACTGTGATGCAGAATGAAATCCACTACATTTGTTGGAGTGTGTGAGCACACACAGTATACACATTTATACCATATTTGTATGGTAAATCAAGGTGTATTTTTACAGCAGGGCTCACCTTTGTGTCATAGATCAACAGGGATCATGCTGTGCCTGCAGGGCTTCCATGAGACACTTTGCATAGACCTATCAACATTTCTACATATAGGGGGGACAGCTATTCTTTGTACATTTCTAACCATGGGTACACTGGATTGTTACTGTGGGTGTACATAGGATGTGGGTTTCACCTGACACTTATACACATTTACTGTGCCTGCACTGCTATGTACAGGACACCATTACAGTCTGTACTGTTGCCTATCATACTGGCTTGAGGCATACTAGTGTACTACAGTGTCCATTGCAACATATATTAGCTTGCGACTTCATAGCCTACACAACCCACATCACAACGCCTGGCCTGATGTTCTCTGTCTGCATAGGCATGTGGGTGAGGTTACCCATTTGCCTCATTAGGGGCATGATACAGCATTGCTTTGTGTTTGCATTAGTGTACAATTGTCCTGCTGTGTGTGTACCACTGTAATGCTATCATGGCTTAGTGGTTCAGTACTGTGACTGTAGTGCACAGTATCCTGGATTCAAGCCCTGTCACTGCTTTTTGTTTTCATGCTGGCCAGACCAGACTGCTTAAGATACAGTAAAGCAGATATGAACATGTTTAACTGACTTTGCTCAACTTTGACCGACCTTGGCCAACATTGCACAAGCAATTTTGTTTACGTATACTAGATATTGGTAAAAGCTGCTTAGCACTGCTTTATATTGTTTAAAACATGGCAATCATGCCTCAGGTGGTTCTGCAGGGCTACCTATGTTGGATGCACATACTACACTCCCTATACATGTTTGGAAACAGGTAGTGTCAAGTTAGGCATCCCTTTTATTTTATGTGCGAGTCAGTGAGAGGTGTCATTTCCAGGGTTCCTACTGTGCCAGTGTATGTGCTATGCATTGCCTCTTTGCCAAGGACAAGACATACCGGGCACGCCTCCTTCTGCCTACTGGGGCAGGCTCAGGCTGTTCCTCCTCTGAGTCACGCTGTGCCTGTGCAGGCCTTGGCAATGGTGGAGGGCTGTTTGGCCCTGCCCCATGCTGTTCCTGCTGCAGCTGTTTTTGCAGGATCATATTGTGTAGCATTGCACATACCATAACAATTTGGGTACATGTAGTCGGTGAGTACTGCAAGGCTCCACCAGATGTGTCCAGGCACCGGAACCGTGACTTGAGCATCTCAAACACACGCTCGATTACATTTCGTGTTTGTGCGTGTGCCTCATTATGGAGTTCTTGTTCAGGTGTGTGTGCATTTCTGATGGGTGTCATCAGCCACGGCTCCAGTGCATATCCAGCATCCACCACTAGGTGACCATCAGGGATGTCCCCATTTGCAAATGTCTGGTACAGCTGTGACAGATGCCAGATATGGGAATCTTGGTAGCTTCCAGGGCAGCCAGCACACACATTCAGTATTATGCCCTGGGCATCGCACACGACCTGGCAGTTGATGGAGTGGAAGCCCTTGTGGTTGATGTAGGCCCTACCCCACTCACCAGCTGGTGCTTTGATGTGTATGTGCGTGCAGTCAATTGCATCCACTACCTCAGGGTATTCCGCTATTTGCTGGAAGAGATGCATATTGCTGGCCAATACCTCACGGAAATTGGGGAAATATACATGATCACCGACATGTGCTGACATGGCATTCAGGAACTGGTGCAGAACCCTTGATGCTGATGCCTGTGAAATCCCCATCATATCACCAGTTGGTCTCTGGAAGGTACTTGTTGCTAGTATTCTTAGGCCAACACATACCTTGGTTTCCACTGGGAATGGGTTCCCCTCTGTTGGTTCTGTGTGTGAGGTGTGGCCTGCACAGCCCAACAATTTGCTGCAGGAGCTCCCTGTCCACTCTATAGCGCTCCACTATTTCCAGCTCATGTAGCCCCTAGTAGGTTACCCTGGGTCTGTACACTCTTCTCCGTCCCCTCACTATGGGTTGCTCAGCAGCATTCGCAATGGCACCACCCTCAGTATCTTGCACATGTTGCCTTATAACAGCAATGGCAGCCCCTAACATTTTTATGTCTCAGTTTAAGCTTTTTACGTTTTCACTTCTCTTTGGTGACTGCAGTGTTGCAGTGTTTCTGAGAAAAACATGGGGGAATGTTGTTTGCAGAGTTTTAGGTGCTGGGCTGGGCTAGTGTACTGCCTGTGTAATTGGCTGATTCTGATTGATTTCACCTGGCAGCTCTGCTAGTTCTCCTTGGTTAACTTCCTACTCCTTCCTTTCCTTCCTTTTCCCATTTCTGTTTCCACAGGGGGCAGCGCCCCGCAAACAAGCGCAAACATGCTCACACGCACACACACAGGCTTACACGGGCTTAGGCAGGTGCACATTCATGTATACTAGGTTAGATGGCCTTACACAGGCTTACACGGGCGCACATCTGCGCACACAGGCTTAGACGGGTTTACACGCATGCACACAATGTAAGCAGCTTTGCAAGAAACTTTAGTGATAGCCACTGCGTACACCTTCAGTTTTTTTATTTCAGTTTAGACAACTGTAGACACACCTCTTTTAGTCCTGAGTAACTCACAGCAACCACATGCCACTCTGCTCCAATAAGCTTACAGTATTTTTCATACATACCCCTTCATGATGTCACCCATCTCCTACTCTGTTACTCCCCTTTTCCTTCTCTTACACTCTAGGGACATGGTTCACATAGCAGGAAATATTGGGATTCACTATCCTTATCCTCATTTGCATAGGATTGCCTACTAATGCTTAGTTACATCTCTCAGACTGAGCTTCCCCCCCTTAGCAACCTCTACTCAGTAGCCATGTTGTCTTCAGCCTGCCATTCCCTTGCATGGCACATTAATATTTTGAATAAAATCCCTATTTGTGGCTTTTATTTTTTGGTTTTCTGGTTTTTAGAGTGCAGCACATTTGCTCAGTGCTGCACTATGCTTAAACATTGGAGATCAAGGTAAAAAAATTGTATATGTTTTTTTATTTTGCAATGGAAAAAAATGCCAATGGCCATATATTTGGCCATTGGCATGCTTCCTCAACTGAATGCATCCTTTATTTGGAGCTGTCACGGCTCCGTTTTGGTATTTGCAGAACGGTACTCAGTTGACAACTGAGTACATTTCTGCAAATAACACTACTCTTACTCGGACAGGTTAGTGTTTCCTGGATTGCAAATTTACCTCATTTGCATAGCTTTCAGCAGCAAATGAGGTAA
>NC_056726.1:496587204-496599704 GCF_019279795.1 Protopterus annectens
TGGAGTTTTTGAGGCGGTCAGTGTAGGGCATTTGTTTGAGGCCAGTAATCCTCTTTGTGAGGTACTTCTGTGGCCTTTCCAGCTGCTGCAGATGTCTTGTGAGGTACATTCCAAAAGGGGTGTTGTACTCTATAATGGGTCTAATGAGTGTCGAGTAGAGGGGAACAATGACCTCTTTTTTCCTTGATGAGAACCCTTTTATGATGAGGTGTGCCACCTAGAAGGACTTCTTGACTACTGTGGCAATGTGACTATCAAAGGAGAGACTACTGTCCACCTGGGTCCCAAGGTCTCTTATCACACATTCGGTGTTAAGTAGATTGCTGCCTATGTGGGAGTTCATGGGTACAGAATTTTTACCAAAGGGGATGACACTGCACTTTTTGGCACTGAGCTTGAGGCCATGGCTCTGACACCAGGCATCTGTCTCAGCGAGGCCTTTCTGTAGGATGTCCACATCATTTGGGGACTTGACTATGGCTCCTAGTTTGCAGTCATCTGCGACCTTCATTAGCCAGAGGCCTTCTGTGTTAGCCTGTACTTCAGATAAGTAGATACCAAACAGGAGAGGTCCCAGGATGGAACCCTGTAGTACTCCACTTGTCACTGCTTTGAGGTCAGATTTGGAGTCTGCAACTTTTACAGTGTGGGTTCTGTCAGTGAGCCAGTTGGCAGTCCATCTTGTGATGTAGGGATTTATACCTAGTTTAGTGAGTTTAGCTATAATTCCAAAATGGGGGATGGTGTTGAAAGCCTTGTCGAGGTCAAGATAGGCTGTGTGAACCACCTTACCATCATCTACGGCTTTGGTGACTGCCTCAAAGAAGTCAATCAGGTTCAGAAGGCATGATCTGCCTTTCACAAACCCAAACTGGGTGGGATTCAGAGTTTGAAGGTTACGAATGTCTTTGTTTATGAGTTCCATGATGATATGTTCCATGGCCATGCAGGCCAGGCTCGTCAGACTAATAGGTCGATAGTTCCCCGGATCATTGGTGGCTCCCCCCTTGTGAAATGGGATAACTGTTGCTGTGCACCATTCAGTGGACACAAAGCCTGATGCGAAGCTATTATTGAACATGGTGCTTAAGTGGGGAGCCAGTTCGTTCTGAAGTTTGTGTAAAATGCAGCCTAGGATGTTGTCCAGTCCCATGGATGCTGTATTTTTGGCTTTAGAGAGTGCAGATTTTACCTGTGTAGTTGTGATTACAGGGACTCTGCATTCTTCCTGTATAGATATGGGCCCTTTAGGGGGTGGGGGGTCGTAAAGTTAGCACTGAACCTATCTGCCAGGATGTTGGCAATATCAGTTGGTTCTGTAATTTTCGTGCCTTTGTGCTGTAGCTCAGAGCATCATTATATTACTACTATTAACAGTGATTTCCCAAGTAAGAGTAGATTGAAGATTGTAGTACTGGAACCATACTCCCCTGCATGCAAAACTTGACTCTGAATACTGACTATCATGTTCTTGGTGTGTGAGCTGTGGTCTATTAAGTACTTGCTACTGGATATTGATCTGATATGTGGATATTAACTGTAGACTACTATGTGTATAGGACATGTCATTGAGGGCTGCTGTCATGTAGTAATGGCATACCTATCAATGTCAGACATCTATCTGTCAAAACATTAATACTAATGCATAACCTGTTGGCTATCTGATTTCTGTCTGATCTCTGTACAGATGTGCAGATGTCAGGTATCCATCTTGGCTGCCTACAGGCAATCTATGCTTGACTGACACTGACATGTCTGTCCAGCTGTGTAATGAATGCCACATCTAGGAAACCCCTCTCTCTATGCACCACATGCCATGAATACCTCAACTTGACTACCACAGTCAACGGAACATGTTTGGTCACAGGTCTCCAACCCAGAAACTGGCCATGTTATGTAATATATGTTGCATACATGTCAATTGGAGTGCCTCACTGGCCCTCTGCAAGAGACAACCAGATGACTGGATGTTGCATTTAACTGTCACCCTAAGGATCACTCACGTGGCATCAGTTGATAGATGGCCTGCTGACAAATTTCAGGTGGCATGATACCACTATACCCACATCCCCTACTCTTCTCATCTCTCCATGGACAACATCCTGGTACACACCTAGGAACACCTGCACCTACGGACCCCAGTACTGACAAATGTGTCAGTGTGCATTGCTGAGAATAACAGTGTCTGTGTGTTCATAAACCTGCAGTTGATAATACCCTGAGGACCTTCTCACCCCCCCTCCCCCCATTGCCATAGTTAGAAATGTCTGCTGCTGTAATGGACATTAAATGTACCTTGTTACACTCTTCACCCTATGGGCTACCTGGAACTTGCAGTACCAGCATGACACTGTTGTACAAATGGGTAGATAGGCATGGGTTACCCTCTGAGTCTTGGCAAGTGTGTGTATGTGTACAAGTGTGTATATTTGCAGGATACAGCATTCTGAGGCCACATTCTCCAAATACAATACACCTTGCTATACAGTATAAGCCATAGTGATGTTGCTGACATTAGAAGAGCCATGACAAACCATAACCATACTATCCCTGTGGCATGTGCAATAAATGCATATCCCTGTTGTAGCACTGATGAGGTAGACAATGGGGTTGTATTGCAGTCCTGGTCAATGTGTGATTGTTGGTATGTCAGAGTATTATCATCGGTTTCAGTGAGTAGAATATCCAATGTGGGGTGTGGGTGCCGGGTATACTATCTACACCATGGTACCCCCAGTACATGTCCCAAGGTCCACTGTATGAGGACCACTGTCACCATCAACCATACAGGTAACTGAGTACACTATCCAGCCCAATGATGCATGTGCTGTGTGCAAATTATCTGTAACAGAATAGCACTGATAAACCCAGGTCTCTCAGATGTGTCTATAACTATGTGTTTGTCAATGTGTATATGACAGTATGTCATACTATGTATTGTTCATTAACACCCAGTACATCCCCCATTACCATACTGTACAAGGCCTGGTAATGTTCCTCACTTAACAAGAAACTCGGTACACACCTCATCCTAAAAGCTGTGTGGTGTGTGCAATTAAGGCCAAACACATTAGTAGCAATAAGTACCCAGGTAGGGGTTCTACTCTCAGTGTTGCCAAGTAAGTGCGTGTGTGTATGCGAAGGGATCTACTTCAGTTTGCAGAAAATACATATCCCAGGAGGTCATCTCTCCTAGAACTGACTGGCAAATCCTAACATTTCAAAGGAATCATGTCATGGAAATTCATTCCATCAAAAGTAGTAGTAGATATGTAAATGCCCTCTTCCCCACTGTATAGCTGTACAGTGATACTGGAGTCCTGTATATACAGTTGGTTGTCAATGTTTTGGACACAGCAACCCTCATTAGGGTTATTGTTGTGTGTTTCCCCCCTTAGTCTGCTGTAATACTGTACAGTTTATTTTAACAGGTTAAGTAGTTGTCACTCACACTATGTGAGGCTCTACACCACCCCACACGATCCAAAGTGTAGGGCTGTGCCACCCACACCAGCACACCTGTTTACCAACACTGGGATTGCACTACATTGGGGAAGGGGACATATACCCTTGCCAGTACCATCGTCAATGACATTAAAGTAGCAGACTGATTATTTACTAATGTGATAGGCTAAAATGGGTTCACTGCAAAATTAAGTACATCCATGTGTACAGTATTCTCTGTGTATTGCATCAACATCAAAGCCTGTGTGTGTGTGTGTGTGTGTGTGTGTGTGTGTGTGTGTGTGTGTGTGTGTGTGTGTGTGTGTGTGTGTGTGTGTGTGTGTGTGTGTTATACACAAACATGTGTTATATGCCACCCAGTACACTTACCATTTTCCACTGTAGAAGGGCTGCTGACAGCCACCATGCACTCACCTGTATACACTCCTCAGACCTATCAGTCATGTGGCACATGCAGTAACTGTTGTACAGATTTGTTCCTTGTGTTCAGCTGTACCCAGGATATGACACAGTCAATGTGTCACCATAGTGCTATACCCCTTGTAGGAAACAACAGCAGACAAACATCCTGCTGACACATAGACACCTACAACACAAACTGAATACATTATGGAGACCACTATCAGTCAGTGTTAATAACAGCTATAATGAATCATGGCTGGACAGCTACACATCCTGACATGTAAATATATATATGGGAAAGTTGAGTTGTACCTTTAAGAACTGATTCCCTAGTATACACATTATTGTCATTGGTCCTGATGTTTTTGAATTTATATACAAGAGATTTTTAAACCTTTTATTGTAACAATCTGATGAAGCTTTTAAGCGAAAGTGCTTACTGGATATTATAAATAAATTATCTGCTGATTTTAAGAGTTTTGAAGTTGCTTGTTTGCTCCGTTACCTTTATAATAACTCTGGATATTTTTTATTTTTTTTTTTATTTTTTCTTGTCGCACAGAGCATTTGTCCTGTGGATGTGTTGCGTTGTTGCATTGATACATTTTAAATAGATGAATACATTGTCATGTGATCCCAACCCACCCAGTGAAATCCAGTTAAGGATCTATGCATGTTTTACACTTAAAGACATCAGTCCTATTTTACAGTTTAGTGCCATTGCTTCTTTCAACAATGAAGAATACACCCTACCCACCACACTTATTGTACCATACAATGACTAGTGCGTTGCCTTTGAGCAACAATTACTATCAAGGACACAAAAGAAGTAAAAAAAATGAAAACAATACAAGGAAAATAAAATAACATTCTCATTCTAAGTGGAAAACAGGTAGTCTATGTTACAATAAGGAATCATGATATTTACAATAAAACAACCAAGAACAACTTTAACTTGAAGTATGCACCAGTTAAGTGATGACCTTATCACTCCCAGCACTTGGTCACAACTCATATGTGGTTAATACTCCAGTCATCTGTGCAAAGTTTTAAGTTTTAAAATACTAAAAATCGTACATGTTTCATTCAATCCTGGGAAATTGTATGCATTCGTCAAAATCTGCCAATATAACTCTCTTGCTTCTAATAGTAATGTACAAGGACCCCCTCTTGGGTCCTGGGGTATTTGGTCAATGACCATGTATCCAAAATTGTGTGTGTTGTGTTCGTTTACATGTTTGGCTAGTGCATTGTCCAGTTTACTTTTGCGTATGGCATACTGGTGTTCATAAATGCATTCCTTGAACTTACATTCAATTTTGCCAATATAGTAAACTGGACAACCTTGCATCTAGCCAAATAAATGATCATCTAAGAATTACAGTCAAACCTGTGGTTGACTTTGTATCTGATATTCCTTACAGTAAAATTGTTTGCTGTATCCACCACTTTACACTGTGAACACATGCCACACCTAAACATACCTACATTTCTTGACCCTTCTCTCATTTTGTTTTCCAGTAAGCTTTTCAGATTTGATCCTTTACGGAAAACAAGTCTAGGGTGCGGGCCTAAAATTTCACCAAGTGATGGATTGTTGTTTATTAACTCCCAGTTCTTCTTATCTATACTCAAAAAACTGTGTGTTTCACATGAAAATATGGTGACCAGGCTCAAATGAAAGTTAGTTTTAGTTGTTGTAGTAGGTGCAGCTGATTCTCTAACCTCCATGTCGTTCTATACCTCAGAAAAATTGTACCTCCCGTGTGGAACAACACCGATAAACTCTCTAAATATTCCACACCAGTTTTTCGAACCACAGAACAAAAAGTTAGCAAAATAAATCCACCGGAAAAGCTGAATCCACAAATGTATTTAATATAAAAATAGCCCAGTTCTTTCATTCCACTCTGTCATCCTAGTGTACAGTTATATGACCAAGTAGTAACTAATGAGATCTATAGACTTTACAAACATAAAAGAAAGTGTCACATTAAGCAGAACTTAACGTTTGAAGAAAGGAATACTTTACTGGAATTACAGAAGGACAGAAATTTACGTATAATGAAACCTGACAAAGGAGGGGGCATAGTTATATTTGACACCATTAGTTACAATGCCAACATCCTGGACATTTTACATCATTCAGGTAATTATTCTACTTCCTCAATTAATGAGGTAAATATAGCGTACCATAGGATAGACATGTACCTTGAAGAGTACTTTCTGGAACATCGTATCTCTGAAGAAATGTATAGGTATATGACAGTTGAATACCCAGTTTTAGCTACCATCATAGGGATTCCTAAGGTACACAAAAATCAGGAGAATCCACCTTTTCGTCCTATCATTTCAGGAAGTAGGTCCAAAACGTTTCCCATAGGTGTGGTAATTGACACGTTATTAAAGCCTATTTATAAGGAAGTGAAACATCTGGTAAAGGATTCTTGGGAATTTTTATCACATTTTCCTGTTAACAAGTATCATCATGACATTTTATTCAGTACTATAGACGTAGTTGATTTATTCAGTTCTATCCCTATGGATGAAGGCATTGAAGCTTTTACCAATAGTTTGAGAAAACACACTAAAATGTCTTGGGACAGAATTCAACTATTGGCAGAGCTCATGAGTATTATTTTAGATAACAACTTCATTTTTCATGAAGGGGAAATATTCAAGCAGACCAGGGGGGTGGCTATGGGAGCGGCTTGTGCTCCCATATACGCTAACCTGGTCATGCTTGAATGGGAAGAACTACATGTATTGAATGGGATTTATGTGAATTCCCTTGTACACTACTCTAGATTCCTAGACGATATATACATCTTATGGAAAGGGAACCTAGAGTCCTTTGAAGCATTTATTAATTATATTAATAGTAGTACTAATTACTTAAAATTTACATCATTGGTCAATAAACAAGGAGTGCCATATTTGGATACTCTGATTACAACTGAGGGGGACACATTGAAATCTACTGTGTATAGAAAGGACACATTTACTAATTCTTATGTGGACTTTAACAGTTTCCATCCCAGAAAGACGAAGAGAAACATCTATAAAGGACAGTGTGTTAGGGCAGTTAGAATGTGTTCCAACTATAACGATATGGTCAAGGAAATTGATTATATTACATCATTGTTTTTGGATAGAGGTTACGATAACGATTTGATGGTGGAAATATCAGCATATGTGATAAGTCAATGGGGTGTAAAATACAAACCTCTATTAGGGACAAACAGTACATCAAGTATAACAGTTGATATAAATATTTTGGACAAGCAGGACATAAATCAAGATGTCTCAGTAGTTACAGTTACTACATATCATAGAGCTTGTATTTTAGAATTTGGCCCTTATAGTCAATATATTAAAAACATTTTAATTAAAAATTGGCACCTTTTAATGAATGACCCTGATGTTGTTGGGATATTAGGGACAGAACCCAAATTTGTGAACAAAATGGGATTGAATGTTAAGAGAATACTTGAAAAAGGTGGTAATTTGAAACCCATTGACAGTACACACACATCGAGATGTGGGACGTGCAGACAGTGCAATAGTATATGTATTAAGAACACAATAAAATTGGGAAATGAGAATAGTACTAGAATTTACCCGGTTAAGGGCAATTGTAAGTCTAGGATGTTAGTATACATCGCCTTATGCACAGTCTGCCCATCTTTTTATGTGGGCAAGACTGAAAGACATTTTAGACAACGGATATATTCCCATTTATATTGTATAAAAAAACAAGATACCAAGAACGCACTAGCTAGGCACGTCATAACCGAAGGGAATGAACATGTATTTGAATTTGCCATTTTAGAGATAGTTAAAAATAACCCTAGAGGTGGTAATATAAAAAATTTTCTAGCCTTTAGAGAGTTATATTGGCAAATTCTAACGGATGCCAATAAAAAACCTGGCATTAATGATTATTTTACCATCAAGCCCCTCTTGATGTTGAATATTAATTGAATAACAGTATTTCACAATTGTGCATATTTCTATTCGCTACAGTACCTGTACAGTTTTATAGTATTAATTGAATCGCATTCAATATTATATGTAATTATTTTATATATTTATCTTTAGACTATACAGTCACTAAACTGAATGTATTTGTTGTTTAAGAATTTATTAATTGGCATTTTTTATTTGTATGATATTATTTTTATAATGTCTTTATGGTTTATGACTTTAAATAAGGTATTTTAGTATTTTGGCGCGCTTTGTTATTTAAAACAAGGTGGAATCAGCTGTTTTAACCGTTCTGAAGAAGCTAGCTCAGTCTAGTGAAAGCGCTTAACGTTTGAAACCTCAGAAAAATTACCTGGTAACTGTAATAACGGTTTGTATAATCCTATGTCTCTTTTATAGGTGACTTCATGTATGAGGTCATCGACTAAGTTGTTTGGATATCCCCTACTTGTGAACATACTTTTCAGGAGTTGACATTCAACCCTAAAATCAGAAATCTCTGTGACCATCTTGGCTGCCCTTACCAGCTGACCTTTGACCACTGCACGTTTTTGGTGAAAGGGGTGACTACTGGAAAAATGCAGAAAGGAGTTAGAGTACGTCTCCTTTCTAAATAAGGTGGCTGTATAACCTTTTTTCTGTCTATCCTTTCTGAGCAGTACATCCAGGTACGATATTACATTATTGTCATATTGATGTGTGAATTTCAAAAACTCAGTTGTACTATTGAAATATGACACAAGGTCGTGGGCTGCAACATGGTCACCTCTGACTATGATGAAGATATCATACAGAAATCTACAATAAAAGTGAATATGTTGTTTGATATCCACATTTGTTTGGATGTAGTCATTTTCCCATTTCGCCATAACCAAGTTGGCGAAACTGCCGCCACAGGGGGACCCCATGGCGACATCTACCTTTTGGAGGTAATATTCTTTTCCAAACATTAGGTAGTTAGACAAAATGATGTCCAATAGTTCACCTATTAACAAGATTTCTGAATCAGTTGCTCCCCCCTGTTTTAGAAACAACATTACCCACTCAATACCTGTTTGTTGTGGAATTGAGGTGTACAGGTCCTTCACGTCGACTGTCAGGAACCCATACTCTTCCTCGAAACCTAAGTTGTTAATTTGTTCCAAGCGCTTCATGTTTATCGTGTATTTTTTTTAGTAAAAGTTTACAGAGTGAATTTACTTGTCCTCTGCCTTTTGTTTGCCATTCTTTGGTTTTTGGAATTTTGAAAAGTTTGTTTTGTTTGCCTATTTTTTTTAGGGGCATAATGGCCAACAGCCCTCCTACAAGCACCCCTGTACATCTACCTGTGTGGTACCTCGCCAGTCATCTGGCTATGGCTGCTGTGTACAGAAACACTTGCCATAATCACCACACTGTCCTGTCCCATGCCACCACCCGCCAACTGTCCGTCATCTGTGGCCACTGGTGATGGGGTATGTATAGGCAATGTGACTGTGCGCAGGGATGGGTTGGATAAAAGTGGGATGTCAACCGATGGCACAGCTTCATCCCCTGACAACCCCGCCTGTGCCTCACCATGCCTATCATTATTGTCAGAGTCTGTATGGACACTAACATCAGTTTGCCTGCAGGAGGGACCCTGACCCACCATGCCACCTGTGAGGGGAAAACAGAAAACGTACTTTAAGACCTTTACGTCATTGCTTACCTCTACACACATGCACACACACAAACACACACACACACACATACACGCACACACGCACACACGCACACACGCACACACACACACACACACACACACACACACACACACACACACTTACAGGTGAAGTTGCACAAAGATATTACACAGACCTCTCATTACCCAAGTGTCAACATGCATGACATATGGCACTCAACAGTATGGACTGCAGCTATACTCATTCCCTGTTACCAACATTATACATCTCTGAGATGCATGAGTTGTGTTAGTAGGTGATGCCCCTTCCCCTGGAACACACTGCACCCATGTACACAGTATTGCTGTGCACCTGTTCAGCACCCTGCCATGTACTGTGCACCATACCTCACAAGTGTACATACCATTGCTGAATGTGTATATGTGTGTCAATTAGGTTTGCTCTGTTGCTCACAGCTCCTATGTGTTTGTCTGACACATACCTGGGTTGATATGAGGACAGATGTCAATAGTGAATATCTGATGTCTGATTTGTAGATTTCATCATCAGCAGTGCATGTAAGAGGAGTAAAATCCAATTATACTGACAACCTTCAAAACTTACTTTGGCTATGAGGAGTGTATACACCCTTATTGACATGCCACCCTCTTCCTTGATATGCCATGGGGCCACAATACTGCATATGTTAACATTATACACACCTGATAAGTAACATATGACATGTGCAATTAAATGCAGTATCAAAAAATGTGTTAGTTGTGCAGATATTGATTGGGATGCATACAATATGTGGGTTGCATAAGTGTGCACACCCTTAACATGATGGTTTCTTGCAGCACCTGTTAAGTAAACTACAGCAGTCACTATTCCTGGAAGGGGTATACTAGCATGGCCCATCTTCACTTGCTATTATTTTTTCACTCCACCCTACAAATGTCCCCCAACTCTACCAGATTGCAAGGTCAGCTCATGTGCACAGCCCTTGGAGGTCACACACTGCCTTCACTGTTGCTGTGGAGTCAGGATTATGTCTGGCACAATGCATGACCTGGACTGTGTTCAGATGCAGCCAGTCTTAGTGAGCTTTGGATGTATGCTTCAGTTCACTGCTGTGTTTCAGGATGACACCCCTCCTCATCAGCCTTTTTGTAGATGCTTGACAACTATGGGCCACACATGCGTGAAATTTTGCAGTGTCCCACATTCAGAACACCATGTCTATTGGCCTAGTTCCTGCTAATGAACAGCAAACCTAAAGGTGTACACTGGCACCAGCAAGGTACAGCTGGGGATGGTGGGTCTGAGGTGGAGTGAGGTGTTGCTTGTGCAGCACATGTATCTTTATTAATACTGTCTGTAGGTTTCAGCCTTGTTCTTGGTATATCATTATACATTGCAACACATGCCTTTGGGAGACTTGATGCTATGCATATGCTACCTGTAGAGAGCCCTGGATGATGTCTCCTGTGGAACAACTCTTCCATCTGATTATCCTAACCCAAAGACCACACTTATGCAAAGTCCAAGTAACTGTTGACACAGGTACTGCACAGGCAGTACTTGCTAGACGTTCCTGCAAGTCTCTCAGTGTTGCTGCATGTTTCTTGGCAGCCTCTGAGACCAGTTTGCAACATGTGTTGTCATCTGTCTTGGATGGGCATCTGTTTATTTTCTACATTAATGGTGTCCCATACGTCATTGTCACATACATGCTTGTCTGTACTGTTTGCCATGGTATATGCAATGGTGAGGTGAGGCTATGTCTCCCACTCCTGAGTGCTATTTTTTGGATATGGGATCCATTCCATGGTTTGTAAGATGTGTGCAAGCCACAGCTGCCTCTGTTGCAGGTGAGTGGGCAAATATCATAGACATGCTTCTTGGACAGCAGACCATTACTTGGTGTGACACTGATGACCCGTACATGATGGAAGGTGCGTACTCAAGATGAGTGAATGCTGCAGTACCTCAAAAGCTGCTTCCACAATATGTTATTTGGAGTGTGTGCACACATATGCTTCCAGTGTTTATTAACTTATGTATTTCCCATATTTGTTGTCCTAACATAGGATTCCATATTGCACGTTCATTGCTCATGTTAGGATCACATTACAGGTTGTAAAAGTTGTGGAATGTGGTATTGTGGTATGCCGTTGTGTAGATCTGTAACAGTTGTCATTGTAATACTGGTATATATATATATATATATATATATATATATATATATATATATATATATATATATATATACACTGTTGTAGCCATTGTATAAGGGTAACGTTTCAGACATGTCCCTACTGTAGGCCATTTGTCCCACCATTATGTTTTTTTCTGTCCACACATCTTGCACTGACAGGTTGTTAGTTATACTGCAAGACTCTCACATACCCTTCAGATATGCCACCATGGTGACCACTGTGATGCAGTGTAGTTAACAGCAATAATAAGGGAACATGTATGCATGCATTATGGGTAGGTGTGTTAAATGTGTGCATGGCAAATACCATGGCCATAACATGGCCGGTGTATTGGCAAACCAGAACAAAAGACCTCCATACTCACCAGCTACAGGCTGCTGCCCCAGAGGTATATCAGAGGGACCTACATACTTGTGTGAGAGATGTGATGTCAGTAGCCACTCCTGTGGCATTGGAGGTCTATATCATATGAGCAAATCGCACAAATTGCGAACGCTCATAATATCGAAATTACCGGACCTCAAAGTGCTTTTTCTGAGATTGTGGTACAGTGAAGAATGGGATATTTGCCCTTTCCTCACTGTAGGAGTGGGGGTGCAGCCCCCCACAATAGGAAGTTGGAGGTCCGATACTTTCGATATTATGAGCATTCACAATTTGTGTGATTCGCTCATATGATATAGAGACGGCATTGGTACAGGGTGGGAGGAGCATTTTAGTACATCAACAGAACAAACCCACAATACTACAGATTATGCACAGCTGTTCATTACTACACTGCAGT